>NC_092378.1:74082304-74382304 GCF_030028105.1 Mobula birostris | reverse complement strand
AGGGTCACCCATGCCAAACAGGTCAAAGGGTAGAGGACAGACTAAGAGTGATCCACCAGTCTTCCAGGTTTAGGGGTTCAGTTCAGGGCTTCCAGCCATGACCGGTAAAAAAAATTGTTATGGAAAAAGCAATGAAGAATCCTTTTTCATCTGAGTGTGACAGCATTCCTGAGGCTCCACCCAGGACCTGAATGACTGACAGTAGAGAAAACCTCAAGGAAGTTACTGACATAAAGAAGGAAGCCCTGAACTCTAATGGAGATGGAGGACCTTAGCTGCTGCCCTAAACGCCAGGTGGCATAATTGGCAGCAACTTGGTGGCAGTCATTGGAACATGATATGTCAAGAGGACTGTAGAGAGATTCTGAGTTTGAAATGTCTAATATCAGAGGGCATTCATTTAAGGTGAGAGGGGTGAATTCAAAGGAGATGTGAGAGGCAAGGTTTTTACACTGGAGTGCACTGCCTGGGATGGTGGTGGAGGCAGAAGCATTAGTGATTTTTAAGAATTGTTTGAATAGGCACATGAATGTGAGGAAAATGCACATTTTGAAGGCAGAAGGGATTAGTTTAGTTGGCCATTTGATTACTAATTCAATTGGTTCAGCACAACATTATGGGCTGAAGGGCCTGTTCCTGTGCTGTACTCTTCTATGTTCTAGTAGTACTAAAACTTAAAGGGATCCCATAACTGGAGTTAGAGAATATAGAAGGGACTTTGTTTTCAGAGCGTGGGCATTGCTGGCAAGTTCAGCATTTACTGCCCATCCCTAACTGCCAACTAGCATACACATTCGAACCTTCAGAAAATATTAGTTAGGTCACAGCTGGAGTTCGGGGTCAACTCGAGTCACTGCATTTTAGAAGAGATGTGAAGGTCACATAGAAAGTGAAGAAAAGATTCAATGGAATCCTATGGAGGATGTATGGGAGAGAGGGAGAGGGGGACATATGAATGGCTGACTTGCTTCACTCCCAGGAGACCTCAATGTCTTTCTTGCATGCATTGAAAAGGAGAATAAAAATATACTTCTATGAATCTCTGCAGCATCTGGTGACTCTGTGATCTCTGTCTCGGAGGCCGAAGTTAGAATACCTTTCAAGCCGGACAACCCTTGCAAGGTGTCAGGCCCTGTCAGTGTGTCTGGTAAGGCGTTGAAAACCTGTGCCAACCAATTAGTAGGAGTGCCCAAGGACATCTTTAATGTCTCTTCTTCCAAAAGGTGCACAGGGGGAGCTCTGTGATCCACAACCTTAAGGAAGAGGACGGCTCAGTCGCGTCCTCGCAGACCGACATACTGAGGATCTGCAAGCCCTTCTATGCCGGTCTGTACAACGAAAAGGCCACAGAATCCACAGCCTCCCGCAACTTCCTGTCGTCTATCACGCAGGTCTTAGATGACGGCAAGCGGGAGAGTCTGGATCAGCCACTGACCCTGGATGAGCTGACAGGCTCCATCTGTTCCTTTGGGTCGGGTAAGACTCCCGGAAGCGATGGCTTACCGGCTGAATTGTACTCGGCTCTGTGGAACTGGATGGGCCCAGACCTGCTGGAAGTGTACAACGCTATGCTTCTGGCCGGCAGTATGTCTGAGTCCATGAGGAAGGGCATCATCACCCTCATCTACAAGCAGAAGGGGGAAAGGGAGGACATTAGGAATTGGAGACCCATCTCTCTCCTGAATGTGGATTACAAGATCCTGTCCAAGGCTATCGCCAACAGGGTCAAGTCTGCTCTGGGACAGGTGATCCACCCGGACCAAACCTGTGCTGTACCGGGCAGGAAGATCTCAGACAGCCTCGCGCTGCTGAGGGACACCATCGCCTACGTGCAGGACAGGGGGGTGGACGCCTGCCTGGTCAGCTTGGACCAGGAGAAAGCCTTCGACAGGATATCGCACACGTACATGGCGGACGTGCTCTCCAAAATGGGATTTGGGGAGGGAATCCGGATTGGATCAGACTGCTCTACACAGACATCCGTAGTGCAGTCCAGGTCAATGGGTGGGAAACAGGCAGCTTCCCCATCAGGTCTGGAGTCAGGCAGGGCTGTCCCCTCTCCCCTGTCTTGTTTGTCTGCTGCATAGAACCCTTTGCGGAAGCCATCAGGAGGGATGGGGGCATAAGAGGGGTGACGCTGCCAGGCAGTGGAGGGACCCAAGTGAAAACCTCCCTGTACATGGACGACGTCACCGTCTTCTGCTCTGATCCGAGGTCAGTTCGCAGGTTGATTGGCACCTGCGAACAGTTCGAGCTAGCGTCGGGGGCCAGGGTCAACCGCACGAAGAGCGAAGCCATGCTCTTCGGCAACTGGCCCGACCGATCCAGCGTCCCCTTCACCATCAGGTCTGACCACGTGAAGGTGTTGGGGATCTGGTTCGGAGGGGCTGAGGCGTGCAACAAGAACTGGCAGGAGCGGACTGCCAAGGTGAAACAGAAACGGGGACTGTGGGGAGGGCGCTCCCTGTCGATAACGGGCAAGAACCTGGTCATCAGGTGTGAGGTGCTCTCAGGGCTGCTGTACTTGGCACAGATGTGGCCCGTCCCCCGCTCCTACAGCTCGGAAATCACCCGGGCTGTCTTCAGATTCGTCTGGGGATCCAAGATGGAGCGGGTGAGATGGACCGTCATGCACAAGTCCCTGGACAACGGGGGCAAGAACGTCCCCAATGTCGCCCTCACCCTGATGGCCAGCTTCGTATGTGGCTGCATCAGGTTGTGTGTAGAGCCCAGGTATGTGGGCACCAAGTACCACTATGTGCCCAGGTTCTACTTGTTGCCCTGGCTACGAAGGATGGGTCTGGCCCTACTCCCGAACGCCCCAGTCAGCTGGTCGTTGCCGGCATACCTGTCCTACGTAGCAAAGTTCTTCCAGGAGGACGCCTTTGACCAGAGGGCCATCAGGCAGTGGTCGGCACGAAGTGTCCTGCAGGCACTGCAGGAGAAGGACGTGATGGACACAGTGGGGTGGTTCCCTGAGCAGACTGTCCAGTTCATCTGGCAAAATGCCTCATCGTCAGATCTCACCAACAGGCACCAAGACCTCGCCTGGCTGGCGGTGAGAGGGGCCCTCCCAGTCAGAGCCCTCCTGTACGCTCGGAACATCGTCTCCGCACCCCACTGCCCACGGGAGGACTGCAGTGAGGAGGAAGGAGTCTGTGACCCACCTCTTTGCACACTGCCAGTTCGCAAAGAGGGTGTGGAGGAGGATGGACGGGCTAGTGTCACGTTTTATCCCCAGCAGCTGCGTAACAGACGACTCTCTGATCTACGGGCTGTTCCCGGGGACGCACACGGAGACCAACATCCGGTGCCGCTGGCAGATCATCAACTCAGTGAAAGACGCTCTTTGGTCGGCCCGAAACTTGATGATCTACCAGCACATGGAGATGTCCGTGGGAGAATGCTGCCGACTGGCACACTCTCGGCTGCAGGAGTACGTGCTGAGGGACGCACTGAAACTTGGTGCAGCTACCGCAAGGGCCCGGTGGGGAAGGACCACAGTATAGGTTTCTCCACCCGTGGGAGTGGGAGGGGTCGGTGGGCGGATAGTATACCCCTCAACAATGAGATGCTAAGCTGAACTACTGGAGTGCCACGTGGGTGGCTATTAATACGGATATTTTACTGAGTATAATGGAAACGTATGTAAAGGAGGAAAAGTTATTGAATGGTTTCTTGTATATATTTATTTTTGAATAAAGTATATTTTGAAATAAAAAAAAAATTGCTGTAATTGGAGGTGCCCACTTGGTTCAAAAGGGCGACAATCATACCAGTGCCCAAGAACAATTTACAATGACCAATTAAGCTACCCAGTACGTCTTTGTACTGTGAGAGGAAACCCCAGCACCTGGGGAAAACCCATGCATTTCACGGGACTGCTTACAGACGGCGCCTGAACTGAACTCTGGCGTCCAGAATTGGAATAGGGCTGCGCTAACTGCTTCGCTATGTGGCTAGGCACAGCTCAAATACCAACTATAAACTTGTCAATGGCACAACCATCATTCACAGAATTTCAGATGGTATTGAGGAAGACACGGCATTCAATAGATTCACCTGGAGAAAATCCGTTCAAGAGGGAGTTGCGCTACATGACAGCGACCTTCGCTGTGCCTCAGAGAACAAGTGACAGCTGCTAAAGGAGACACTGAATACCCAAACGACCTATCCACTAACCACAGCCACCACCTACTCGTGTCCACACTGCACCAGAATATGTGGATCGTGGACATCCTCGACAGGCACCTGAGGACCCACCAATAGACAAGCCCTCCAGAGATCATCATACTCGACTCAAGTGATCACACTACAGTTATTACTACTAATATATAATTTTGTAGCAAAAGATACCAGAGGGTTGGGGAGAAATATTTGAGCTCAGTGCATGGCCATGATCTACAGCCTCTCTGCCAGCAGGTTAGAAGCTGGTTCAAACCAAAATTTCAAAGGGAAATTTGGTCGGCAGGTAAGAAACATAACATGTAGGTGTTGGAAAAAGAGAAAGTAAATGGGACTGATTGAAACATAGAAACAGCACAATATAGGACCTTCGGCCCACAAAGCTGTGCCAAACATGTATTTACCTCAGAAATTACCTAGGGTTACCCATAGCCCTTTATTTTCCTAAGCTCCATGTACCTATCCAGGAGTGTGCTAAAAGACCCTATCGGATCTGCCTCCACCATCGTCGCTCGCAGCCCATTCCACGCACTCACCACTCTGCATAAAAAAACTTACCCCTGACATCTCCTCTGTATCTGCTTCCAAGCACCTGAAAACTATGGCTCTCATGCTAGCACCTCTCGTGCTAGCCATTTCAGCCCTGGGAAAAAGCCTGCGACTATCCACACAATGTTGGCGCATGGCCAAGTGGTTAAGGTGTTTGTCGAGTGATTTGAAGGTCGCTAGTTCGAGCCTTAGCTGAGGCAGTGTGTATGTCCTTGAGCAAGGCACTTAATGACACATTGCTCTGCGATGACACTGGTGCCAAGCTGTATGGGTCCTAATGCCCTTTCCTTGGACAACATTGGCATGGAGAGAGGAGACTTGCAGCATGGGCAACTGCTGGTCTTCTATACAACCTTGCCCACGCCTGCGCCCTGGAAACCTTCCAAGGCGCAAATCCATGGTCTCATGAGACTAACGGATGCCTATATACTATGTTGTTGTTGTTGTTCATCCTTTGTAGTCGAAGATGACCATGGCTTCAAAGTCAAATGGGAGATTGGTGGCTGTGGGTCCGGAGGTGACTGATGAGGCCAATCCGGGCCCTGAAGGTTCGCCCACATGTGGGACACAAGTGGGTGGGTGCTGTCGTGGCAGTGGATGCTGCACGGGCCTTGCGCACAGCACGCTTTCGTTGCGCCTCAATGATGGGCCAGACTTCAGCTGCACGGGCTCCTGTGGTGACCTTGCTGCGCCAAGCTGGACGGTCGAGGGCAAGCGTCTCCCACGTGTGGATGTCGACACCCAGGCCTTTGAGGGACGCTTTGAGGCAGTCTTTGTAACGTTTCTCCTGCCCCCCGACTGAGCGCTTGCCCTGACACAGTTCTCTGTACAGCAGCTGCTTAGACAATCGGCTGTCTGGCATTCTGACCACATGTCCAGCCCACCTGGCTTGGGCTTTCAGCAGGAGGGTGTAGACGCTGCAGAGCCCAGCTCGTTCCAGGATTTCCGTGTCGGGGACTTTGTCCTGCCACCTGATGTGGAGGAGTCTGCGGAGACAGCTCAGGTGAAAGTTGTTGAGCTGTTTGGCGTGTCTGCTGTAGACAGTCCAGGTCTCGCTGGCGTAATGGAGGGTGGTAAGAACCACTGCACAGTAGACCTTCAGCTTGGTGGTAAGGCTGAGTCCTCTCTGCTCCCAGACGTTCTCACGGAGTCTCCCAAAGGCGGCGCTGGCTTTGGCAATCCTGTTGTTGACCTCAGCGTGAGAGAGTATGCTGCCCAGGTAGGTGAAGTTGTCGGCTGCCTGGAGGTCCTGGCCCTTCACCGTGATGCACGGCTCCTGGTATGGCTTTCCTGGGGCAGGCTGGTACATAACTTTGGTCTTTTTGGTGCTGATAGTGAGACCGAAGTTGTTGCAGGCTTGTGAGAAGCAGTCCATTTCACGCTGCATCTCCTGCTCTGTGCTGGCGTTGAGTGCGCAGTCATCAGCAAACAACAAGTCTCTGATGACAGTCTCTCGCATCTTTGTAACTGCCTGCAGGCGCCTAAGGTTGAACAACCTGCCGTCAGTCCTGGATCTGACATGGATTCCTTCTTCGTAGTTACGGAAGGCATCTGTCAGCATTGCAGAGAATACCATACTGAACAGAGTCGGGGCAATACGCAGCCTTGTTTGACGCCATTTGTCACTGGGAAGGCCTCCGACTCGTCGCCGTCATCCAGAACTTTCACCATCATACCGTCGTGGAACTGCCGGACGATTGTGATGAACTTGCTGGGGCAGCCAAACTTCTCCATGATCTTCCACAAGCCTTCTCTGCTGACCGTATCGAAAGCTTTGGTTAGATCGACAAAGGTCACAAAGAGGTCGCTGTGTTGCTCCTGGCATTTTTCCTGGAGTTGGCGCGAAGCAAAAATCATGTCCGCAGTCCCACGTTCAGCACGGAAGCTGCACTGGCTTTCTGGGAGCAGACCTTGCTCAAGATGTTGGAGAAGGCGGTTGAGCAGGACACGGGCCAGAATCTTCCCCGCAATGGACAAGAGGGAGATGCCTCGGTGGTTGTCGCAAGACTGGCGGTTGCCTTTCCTCTTGTAGATGTGGACTATGCTGGAATCTTTCAGCTGTTGTGGGACCTGTCCCTTTTTCCACATGGACTGGAAGAGTACAGTCAGCTTTTGCATCATGACAGGGCCTCCTGCTTTGTATACCTCAGCAGGGATTGCATCGGGTCCTGGCGCTTTGCCACAGGAGAGTTGCTTCACTGCCTTCCTGACTTCATCTACTGTGGGGAGGGTGTCGAGGTTCTTGTTGATCTCTACCTGGGGCAGGCGGGCAATGGCCTCGTCGTTGATGTCGGCAGGGCGGTTAAGGACGTTGTTAAAGTGCTCAGCCCCCAGATCCAGAATCTGCTTCTTCTCTGTCAGCAACTGCGTCTCATCCGCGTTGAGGAGGGGTGAGGAGCCGGAGGACTGGGGTCCGTATACAGCCTTAAGCGCACCGTAGAAGCGCTTTATGTCGTGGCTGTCTGCATAGCCCTGGATTTCATCGGCCTTCTTGCTGAACCAGCTGTCCTGCATCTCGCGAAGTTTTTTCTGCACCTTTCTTCTTGCGTTGGTAAAGCATCCTTCTTGGCTAGCGACGTGGGGTCGTTCTGATGCGCTCTGTAATATTGATGTTTCTTCGTTAGTAGTGCCTGTATTTCTTCATCATTCTCATCGAACCAGTCTTGGTTTCTTCGGGTTGCTGGTCCGAGATGTTCGAGGGCGGTAGTGTAGACAGCGTCTCTGAAGGCCAACCACTGTTCCTCAATGCTGGTCCCGTCATCCTGTGGTGTGTCTGGCAGTCTGCCTTCAAGGTCATCGATGAATTCTTCTGCAACCCTGCTGCTTCTCAGCTTGGAGACATTCAGCCTTTTTGCAGTCTTCTGCCCTTGGGGTCTTCTCATGGGCAGAATGCGAAGCCTGAACTTGGACACAATGAGGCGGTGGTCGGTCCAGCAGTCGGCACCACACATGGCTCTCGTCACTCTGACATCCATCCTGTCCCTCTTCCTGGTGATGATGTAGTCAATCAGATGCCAGTGCTTCGAGCGTGGGTGCATCCATGACGTCGTCTTACGGGTGGGTAGGCGGAACAGGGTGTTGGTGATGACAAGGTCGTGTGTGGCACCTGTCTTGAGGAGCAGAAGGCCGTTGTTGTTACACTTGCCAGTGCCATGTCTTCCAATGATCCCTTCCCAGGTTTGTTAGTCTGTCCCTACTCTGGCATTGAAGTCCCCGAGAACGATAAGCTTCTCTGACTGTGGGATTGCTGAGAGGAGGGCGTCGAGTTCTTCATAGAACTTGTCTTTAATGTCATCTGGGTTGGTCATGGTGGGAGCGTAGGCACTAATCAGCGTAGCACTCTGCTTGTTTGCAAGTGGGAGCTGAAGTGTCATCAGGCGGTCGTTGATGCTCCCTGGGTGCTTGGTGAGTTTACGGGCGAGGTTAGAATTGATGGCAAATCCCACGCCTGCTTCTCGTCGTTCAGCGCTGCTGCAACTGCTCCAGAAGAACGTGTATCCACCATTACGTTCTGTCAGCTGGCCTTTGTCTGCTAGGTGCGTTTCGCTAAGAGCTGCTATGTCCACATTGTAGCGAGCTAGCTCTTTTGCAACTAGTGCAGTTCTTCTCTCTGGTCTGTCTGCCTTGATGTTATCTAGCAGAGTTCTCACGTTCCATGTGCCAAGGTTGAGCACCATCACTTTCTTCTTCAATGTTGTAGGTCGACCGCTATGAGGGATCCCCACCAGCCTCGGTAAGCTGGCCAGGGTGAAGTGAAGCAGACTATGTTTGAGGCATCTTTTCCAGCCCCTTCCTCCATGGAGGTGAGCTGAGCGATCCTAAAGAGGGCTGCTCAGACACCCAGGGGGCTGCCGAACTCAACTGCTGCTTCAGTCCAGTAGAGAGCGACCCTATGCCCTGGGCCGCCTGTGTGCAGGTTTGTGACTACAGCTTCCAGTGTATCCGTACCTGCTGCTTCGCCGCTCCCCCATCGCCCCAGGACTTCAGGTTGCGCGTTGGGTTTGAAGTCATGACTTGCGCTTGACTTGGATTAAAGTGAGGGAGAGTTGCGCAGGTCGTCAGCCTCACTCTGTCGTCCCGGCCTATCTGGACCCAGTGGCAAGACATAGTCGAGACAGCTGGAGATAGGTCAGGATGCAGTGGATGGCCAGCAGTGTTCTGTGTGTCTCACTGTGCCCTCTTAGCGCTCCACCACGCATTGCTGAGAATCACCTTTCTGCCCGTTGAACCAGTGATGGTTTCTTCCGCGCAGTCCGTCGAATTCAGGTTTCACACGCTAGGTAGACAAGCCCTGAGTGTTGTGGGTCTACGGCGGTTCTTGCAGCGCGCTCGCAAGCCTCCCAACCCATTGTTGGGCATCCGCATCCGCCTTTGCAGCCGTTGGGAGATGTCTCCTCTTCCGCCTGCTCCGCCATTGGGATGATCACCTTGGTTACTGGCCTTTGGAAGTGGGCTCGCAGCTCGCCGCCGCGCTGGCCGTACCAGGTGGTGGGGGCGGGCGGCGGCGGTCGCGACGAGCGGCAGGCCAGCTCCAGGCCTCGGGCCTCGCCCCCTCCGCCCGCTGCCGCCTTGCACTGGCTGCAGGCCACCGACGGTGCGTTGGCGGCGGGTGGCCAGTGGCCGGGCCCCGGCCTCGGCCTCACCAAGAGGTGGTATCAGGGTATGCACCTGCTGGGCCCGCAGCTGCTGAAGGACGGTGGCCATGTAGTCACGTGTTCGTTCATCAACTCTGGAGTTCCCTCTCGATTGCCCCCCAACCCGCCTTAAGGTAAACCTTAAAATAACTATTGGAAAGAAAAGTAAAGGAAAACGATATTGCAATGGTCAATGCTGGTTCTAAGGTATATACTATATCCACACAATCAATGCCTCTCATCATGTCATACACCTTTTTCAGGTCACCAAGGATAAAGGGCTGAGTTCACTCAACCTATTCTCATAAAGCACGCCCCCCAATCCGGGCAACATCCTTATAAATCTCCACTGCACCCTTTCCATGGTTTCCACGTCCTTCCTGTAGTGAGGCCACCAAAATTGAGCACAGTACTCCAAGTGGGGTGTGACCAGGGTCCTATATAGCTGTAACATTACCTCTCAGCTCCTAGACTCAATACCACAATTGATGATGGCCAATGCACCGTATGCCTTCTTAACCACAGATCACAGCGCAGCAGCTTTGAGCGTCCTAAGGACTTGGACTCCAAGATCCCACTGATCCTCCACACCACCAAGAGTTTGACCATTAATACTATATTCTGCCATCATATTTGAACCACCTCACACTTATCTGGGTTGAACTCCATCTGCCACTTCTCAGCCCAGTTTTGCATCTTATCAATGTCCCACTGTAACCTCTGACAGCACTCCACACCATCCACAACAACCCCAACCGATCCCTCCACTTCCTCATCCAGGTCATTTATAAAAATCAGGAAGAGTAGGGGTCCCAGAACAGATCCCTGGGGCACACTACTGGTCACTGTCCTCCATGCAGAATATGACCCGTCTACAACCACTCTTTGCCTTTTGTGAGCAAGCCAGTTCTGGAACCACAAAGCAATGTCCCCTTGGATCCCTTGCCTCCTTACTTTCTTAATAAGTCGTGCATGGGGAACCTTATCAAATGGCTTGCTGAAATCCATATACACTACATCTACTGTGCTACCTCTACCAATGTGTTTAGTCACATCCTCAAAAATTCAATCAGGCTTTTAAGGCATGACCTGCATTTGACAAAGCCATGCTGACTATTCCTAATCATATGACGCATCTCCAAATGTTCATAAATCCTGTCTCTCAGGACCTTTTCCATCAACTTATCTGTCACTGAAGTAAGACTCACTGGTCTATAATTTCCTGGGATATCTGTACTCCCTTTCTTGAATCAGGAAACAACATCTGCAACCTTCCAATCCTCTGGAACCTCTCCCATCCCCACTGATGATGCAACGATCATCACCAGAGGCTCAGGACCTTCCTCCCTCACCTCGCTCAGTAGCCTGGGGTACGTCTCATTCGGTCCCGGCGACTTATCCAACTTGATGCTTTCCAAAAGCTCCAGCACATCTTCTTTCTTAGTATCTATATGCTCATGCTTTGCAGTCCACTGTAAGTCATCCTTACAATCGACAAAATCCTTTTCTGCAGTGAATACTGAAGCAAAGTACTCATTAAGTACCTCTGCTATCTCCTCCAGTTCCATATACACTTTTCCACTGTCACACTAGATTCTATTCGGTCCTATTCTCTCACATCTTAGCCTCTTGCTCTTCACATACTTGTAGAATGCCTTGGGGTTTTCTTTAATCCTGTCTGCCAAGGCCTTCTCATGGCCCCTTCTGGCTCTCCTAATTTCATTTAAGAGCTGAGCTCCTTCCTGCTAGCCTTATAAACTTCTAGATCTCTATCATTACCTAGTTTCTTGAACCTTTCATAAGCTTTTCTTTCCTTCTTGACTAAATTAACAATAGCCTTTGTACACCACAGTTTCTGTACCCTACCATCCTTTCCCTGTCTCAATGGAACATACCTATGCAGAACTCCACGCAAATATCCCCTGAACATTTGCCACGTTTCTTCCATACATTTCCCTGAGAACATCTGTTCCCAATTTATGCTTCCGGGTTGCTGCCTGATAGCCTCATATTTCCCCTTACTCCAATTAAATGCTTTCCTAACTTGTCTGTTCCTATCCCTCTCCAATGCTATGTTAAAGGAGATAGAATTGTGATCTCTATCGCCAAAATGCCTTCCCACTGAGAGACCTGACCAGGTTCATTTCCCAATACCGGATCAAGTACAGCCTCTCCTCTTGTAGGCTTATCTACATATTGTTTCAAGAAACCTTACTGAACACCCGTAACAAATTCCACCCCATCTAAACCCCTTGCTCTGTGGAGATGCCAATCAATATTTGGGAAGTTAAAACCTCCCACCACAACAACACCTTTCCGGAATCTGTCTCCCTATCTGCTCCTCGATGTCCCTGTTACTATTGGGTGGTCTGTAAAAACATCCAGTATATTGATCCCTTCCTGTTCCTAACTTCCACCCATAGAGACTCCGTAGACAATCCCTTCATGATTTCCTCTTTTTCTGCAGCTGTGAAACTATCTCTGATCAACAGTGCCACACCCCCACCTCTTTTGCCTCCCTCCCTGTCCTTTCTGATGAACATTTAAAGCCCGGCAATCAAAATAACCATTCCTCCCCCTGAGCTATCCAAGTCTCTGTAATGGCCACAACATTAAAGCTCCAAGTACTGATCCACGCTCTTAGCTCATCCACTTTATTCATAATACTCCTTGCATTAAAATAGACACATCTCAAACCATCAGTCTGAGCGCATCCCTGCTCTGTCACCTGCCTATCCTCCTTCTCACACTGTCTCCAAGCTTTCTCTATTTGTGAGCCAACCGCCTCTTCCTCTGTCTCTTTAGTTTGGTTCCCACCCCCTAGCAATTCTAGTTTAAGCTCTCCCCAATAGCCTTAGCGAACCTCCCCACCAGAATATTGGTCACCCTGGGATTCACGTGCAGCTCATCCTTTTTGTATAGGTCACACCTGCCCCAAAAGAGGTCCCAATGTTCCAGAAATCTGAATCCCTGCCCCCTGCTCCAATCCCTCAGCCATGAATTTATCCTCCACCTCATTCTATTCCTTTTCTCACTGTCGTGTGGCACAGGCAATAATCCCGAGATTACTACCTTTGCGGTCCTTCTTCTCAACTTCCTTCCTAACTCCCTGCAGTCTGTTTTCAGGACCTCCTCCCCTTTCCTGCCTATGTCATTGGTACCAATATGTACCACGACCTTTGACTGTTCTCCTCCCACTTCAGGATATCGTGGACGCGATCAGAAACATCCTGGACTCTGGCACCTGGCAGGCAAACTACCATCTGTGTTTCTTTCCTGTGTCCACAGCATTGCCTGTCTGACCCCTTAACTGTAGAGTCCCCTATTACTGCTGCCTTCATCCTTTCCCTACCCTTCTGAGCCACAGGGTCAGTTGCTTCCCCCAGGTAGGCCGTCCCTCCCAACAGTTCTCAAACAGGAGTACTTATTGTTAAGGGGTACTCTCTAGCATCTAACTCCTGACTGTAACCCACATCTGTCTCCAGAGTTCCCGGCATAACTGCCTGCCTATGGCTCCTCTCTATCACCTCCTCACTCTCCCTGACCAGAAGAAGGTTATCGACCTGCATCTCCAGTTCCCTAACATGGTCCCTAAGTTGCAGTTCGACACACCTGGCGCAGATGTGACCGTCCGGGAAGCTGTAAGTCTCTAGGACTTCCCACATCTGACACCGAGCACAGAACACCGGCCTAACATGTATACTTCCTGTCTGTATTCTACACAGGCAACCTACCTCAGCTCGACCCTAGACCTGATCAAACTGCTGAAGAAATAACGGTCTCCTTTTAAACTCGTCTCGTTGTTCTAACTGGTTGACGTCCATACACTTGCGCAGTTGTGCCACAATCAAACCAATGAAGGAAACTTTCCTGAACACATTTGACTGATTGCTTCACTAAACTCTATAAAACTCAGATTTAAAACAAATTTCTGACCTCGCATCAATTGTTATTTGAAAAAAAACATTCCTGAATAATACTATCCTCCATATTTTGGGTTTCTCCAAATTTCATGCCTGACAGCCCAGATTCCAAATCTTCTCTTACTCTATTTCATCATTTTCTTTTACAATACTGCCACATTGATCAATAAGGTCCTTAAACTCCAGTCTCTCAGGGAACACGGCCTCACCCAGGATCTGATGATGAATCCTGAAACGAGTACATTGCCATTTATATATCCTATAAGACTATCAAGACCTAAACCTTGCATCAGGCTTCTCATTTTCGTACAGGTTATAGAATCAGAAAGTTATAGGCATTCAACCTTCTGAATCCATGCCAACTATCAAGCACCCACCTACACTATAGTGGCATGGTTAGCAAAACACTTTGCAGTGTTAGAAACCTCCATTTAGGGGTCAATACTTGCCACTGTACATTCTTGCTGGGACAGTGTTTGTTTCCTTCAGGTACTCTGGTTTCCACCTAAACTGAAGGTGCATGGTTAGGGTTCGGGTTATTGATTTGTGGGCATGCTATGTTGGCGCAAGAAGTGTGATGATACTTGTGGGCTGCCCCCAACACACCCTCATACTATGCTGGTCATTAACGCAAAAGCGTGCATTTACTAACAAGAGAAAATCTGCAGATGCTGGAAATCTGAGCAACACACACGCACAATGTTGGAGGTACTCAGCAGGCTAGGCAGCATCTATGGAAAAAAGTGGAGTTGATATTTCGGCCCGAAATCCAGCATCTGCAGATTTTCTCTGGTTTGTGATTTGACTACTACTCTGCAAAGTCTCTTCCAGGGATGCCTACCCTGAAAAAGATTAAATCTTCCCGTCGAAGGGAGCTCAGTGCTCCCTGCTGTGATCCCTGCAGCTCTCCAACTCTTTGACCACATGCTTACTCAGATCCGCTACTACAGCCACGTATCCTTGCTGGGAATACGTCTTTGCTGCCAGCTTGTACCATACAGTTTCCGGATCTGTTTCCAATCTTCTCGATTTGGGCCCTCTGAGGACCCCAGGAACACGCTTTCAATTGACTGCTTCTCCCAGTCCTGCCAAAGGGTTTCGGCCCAAAACGTTGACTTTACTTTTTTCCATAGATGCAGCCTGACCTGCTGAGTTCCTCCAGCATTTTGTGTGTGTTGCTTTTCACTCTATGGTTCAATATTTTAATGTACATGTGACAAATAAAGCTTATCTCTTAATTCCACCATAATCCCATTTTATTCCCTCCCACACTACCATCAAGTTCTACCACTCACTGGAGGCAATTTACAGTTTCCTATTAGCCAGCAACCTGCATGTCTTTAGGATGTGGAAGGAAATGGCAGCTGTGGTGCAAGTTCCACACGACGGCACTGCGAGTGGGGATTAAACCTGGGTCATTGGAGCTGTGAAACAGCAACTCAACTTGCTGTTACATTATGCTGCTCTGTAAAAGGATCATGCGTACTGGACAATGATTTTGCGAAATCCCCTCTCTAACAGAAGACAAATGGGCCTTTGCCCAGACTCTTAAAGCGTTCAGTCAAACAGTGATATTCTGCTGCCTGGTTCTTTCGAAAAACTAATGGTTTGGTATAGAACCATGGAGCACTACAGCACAGAAAACAGGCCATTTGTCCTTTCTAGTCTGTGCCGAAACTTTATTCCGTTAGTCCCATTGACCCGCACCCAGTCCATAACCCCCCAGACCTCTCCCATTCATGTATCTATCCAATTTGTTCTTAAACCTTAAGGGTGAGTCTGCATTTACCACGTCAGATGGCAGCTCGTTCCACACTCCCACCACTCTCTGAGCGAAGAAGTTTCCCCTAATGTTCCCCCTAAATCTTTCCCCTTTCACCCTAAAGCCATGTCCTCTCATGTTTGTCTCTCCTAATCTAAGTGGAAAGAGCCTACTCGCATTTATTCTGTCTATGCTCCTCATTATTTTGTAAATCTCTATCAAATCTCCCCTCATTCTTCTACACTCCAAGGAATAAAGTCCTAACCTGTTCAATATTTCCATGTAATTCAACTCCTGAAGACCCGGCAACATCCTAATAAATCTTCTCTGCACACTTTCAATCTTACTGATATCCTTCCTATAGTTAGGTGACCAGAACTGCACACAATACTCCAAATTTGGCCTCACCAATGCCTTATACAACCTCCCCATAACATCCCAACTCCTATACTCAATACTTTGATTTATGAATGCCAGGATGCCAAAAGCCTTCTTTACCATCCTGTCCACCTGTGACACCACTTTCAGGGAATTATTTATCTGAACTCCCAGATCCCTTTGTTCCTCCGTACTCCTCAACGCCCTACCATTTACTGTGTATGTCCTACCTTGATTTGTCCTTCTAAAATGCAATGCCTCACACTTGTCTGCATTAAATTCCATCTGTCATTTTCTAGCCCATTTTTCCAACTGGTCCAGATCCCTCTGCAAGCTTTGAAAGCCTTCTTCACCGTCCACAACGCCTCCAATCTTAGTGTCATCAGCAAACTTGCTGATCCAATTTTCCACATTTTCATCTAGATCATTGATACAGACAACAAACAACAGTGGTCCCAGCACAGATCCCTGAGGCACACCACTAGTCACAGGCCTCCAGTCTGAGAAGAAATTATCTATTACTACTCTCTGTCTTCTCCCACACAGCCAATTTCAAATCCAGTTTACAACCCCTCCATGGATACCTAGTGTCTGAACCTTCTGAACTAACCTCCCATGTGCGATCCTGTCAAAGACCTTACTGAAGTCCATGTAGACAACATCCACAGCCTTTCCCTCATCTACTTTCTTAGTAACCTCCTCAAAAAACTCTGCAAGATTCGTTAAACATGACCTGCCATGCAGAAAGCCATGCTGACTATCCTTAATCAGCCCTTGGCTGTCCAAATACTTGTATATCCGATCTCTCAGAACAGCACCCAATAACTTATCTACTACTGATGTCAGGCTCACTGGCCTGTAATTACCTGGTTTACTTTTAGAGCCTTTTTTAAACAACGGAACAACATGAGCCACCCTTCAGTCCTCCGGTACTGCACTGGTGGCTAAGGACATTTTAAATATTTCTGCCAGGGCCCCTGCAATTTCGACACTAGTCTCTCTCAATGTCTGAGGAAATATCCTGTCAGGGCCATGGGATTTATCTGCCTTTATTCGCTGTAAGGCAGCAGGCACCTCCTCCTCCTTAATCTCTATATGTTCCATGAATCTACTGCTTGTTTCCCTTCCTTCCATATATGCTATGCCAGTTTCCTTAGTAAATACTGATGCAAAAAAACTGTTTAACATCTCTCCCATCTCCTGAGGCTCCACACATAGATGACCACTCTGATCTTCTAGGGGACAAATTTTGTCCCTTACAATCCTTTTAATATACTTGTAGAAACCCTTCGGGTTTACCTTCACATTATCTGCCAAAGCAACCTCACGTCTTCTTTATGCCTTCCTGATTTCCTTCTTTAGTACTTTCTTACATTTTCTTTACTCTTCAAGTACCTCATTTGTTCCTAGTTGCCTATACCTGCTATACATCTCTCTCTTTTTCTTAACCAGATCGCCAATATCCTTTGAAAACCAAGGTTCCCTATGCCTGTTAACTTTGTCTTTAATCCTGGCAGGAACATGTAAACTCTACACTCTCAAAATTTCGCCTTTGAAGGCCTTCCACTTACTGAAAACATCCTTGCCAGAAAACAACTTATCCCAATCCACTCTTCCTAGATTCTTTCTCATCTCCACAAAATTGGCCTTTCTCCAATTTAGAACCTCAACTTGAGGACCAGATCTATCTTTATCCATAATTAACTTGAAACTAATGACATTATGGTCACTGGACTCAAAATGTTTGCCTACACATACTTTTGACACCTGACCTGTCTGGTTCCCTAATAGGAGATCAAGTGTTGCATCCTCTCTCATTGGTACATCTATATATTGATTTAGAAAACTTTCCTGAACACATTTGACAAACTCCAATCTATCCAAACCTTTCACGGTGTGGGAGTCCCAGTCAATATGTGTAACATTAAAATCCTCTACTATTACAACTTTCTGCTTCTTACATCGGTCTGCTATCTCTCGACAGATTTGCTCCTCTAATTCTCTCTGACTATTGGGCGGTCTATAATACAACCCTATTAGTGTGGTCGCACCTTTCCCATTCCTCAGCTCCACCCATATGGCCTCTGTAGACGAGCCCTCCAGGCTGTCCTGTCTACGCACAGCTGTGATATTTTCCCTGACTAGTAATGCCACTCCTTCCCCTTTCATCCCTCCCCCTCTGTCACTCTGAAACAACGGAACCCCGGAACATTAAGCTACCAGCCCTGCCCCTCCTGCAACCAAGTCTCAGTATTAGCAATAATGTCGTAATCCCATGTGCTAATCCACGCCCTGAGCTCATCTGCTTTACCTACAATACTCCTTGCATTAAAATAGATGCACCTGAGAACATTTCTGTCTCGTATAAACCTTTGATTTCTGTCTATACTTGCAGTTCTCACGTGACCTTTAACCTCCTCCACCTCACTATCTGCTCTAACACTCTGGTTCCCCTCCCCCTGCAAATCTAGTTTAAACCCCCAGGAGCAGCACTAGCAAACCTTCCCGCAAGGATGTTAGTCCCCCTCCAGTTCAGGTGCAACCCATCCCGTCGGAACAGATCCCATCTTCCCTGAACAAGGCCCAATTGCCCAGGAACATGAAGCTCTCCCTCCTGCACCAACTCCTTGGCCATGTACTTAGCTGCTTTATCTTCCTATTTCTAGCCTCACTAGCACATGGCACGGGTAGCAGTCCAGAGATTGCAACCTTGGAGGTCCTGTCCCCTTCAATTTTGCACTTAACATCCTAAGCTCTCTTTGCAGGACCTCCTCCTCCTTCCTATCCATGTCATTGGTCCCTACATGGACCACGACATCTGGCTGCTCAACCTCCCTCTTGAGAATACTGAGAACTCGATCTGAGATGTTGCGGACCCTGGCACCAGGGAGGCAACAGACCATCCGGGATTCTCAATCTCTCCCGCAGAACCTCTTATCTGTCCCCCTAACTATCGAATCCCCTGTCACTACTGCTCTCCTCTTTTCCCTCCTTCCCTTCTGAGCTGAGGGTCCAGTCTCGGTGCCAGAGACGCAACCACTGCAACTTGTTCCTGGTAGGTCGTCCCCACCAACAGTATCCAAAACGGTATACTTATTATTGATGGGAATGGCCACAGGGGAGCTCTGCTCATTCTGTCTATTCCCCTTCCCTCTCCTGACAGTCATCCAGCTACCTGTCTCCTGACTTTTAGGGGTGACTATCTCCCTGTAACTCCTGTTTATTTCTGTCTCTGCCTCACAAATGATCCGAAGTTCATTCGGCTCCAGCTCCAGTTCCCTAACTCGGTTTGTCAGGAGCTGCATCTGGATGCACCTTTTACAGGTGTAGTCATCAGGGACAATTGTGCTCGCCCTGACTTCCCACATACTGCAAACGGAGGACTTGACTGCCCTAACTGCTGCCTTCATTACCTACTCCTAAGTTAATTAGAGTTATTAAAGTCAATTACCTACTCCTAAATTATTTAGAGTTATTAAAGGAGCTTACCTGGCCTTACCTCACTGGGAGCAAGCTCGTCCTCAGCCTCTCGAGCCAAAGCCTTCCTACTCTGTCTCCCACTACTCCATCGCCCGCTCCGTTAATCTGCTGGCTTTTTAAACTGTCCCTGGTATAAACTGGTATCAGGCTTATCAGATGTTGATTCTCAACCTCAGTTTGTCTGTGATACAGCCCAGTCCATAACAGCAAAAGCTCTCCCCACCATTGAGACACCTACAACAAGCACTGAACACAAGAAAGCAGCATCCATCATCAGGGACCCTTATCCTCCAGGCCATCAGGAAGGTGGTACAGGAGCCTCAGAACCTACAGCACCAGGTTCAGGAACAGTTCATACCCCTCAGCCATCAGACTCCTGAACCAGTGTGGATAACTACACCCACCCCAACACTGAACTGATTCCATAACCTACAGACTCACTTCCAAGGACTCAACAAATCATATTCACAGTATTTATTTTGTCAGTTAGTTTTATTTAAGCAGTTTGTCTTTTGCACAATGGTTGTTCGTCAGTCTTTGTTTGTAGGTTTTCATAGATTCTATTGTATTTCTTTGATTTCCTATAAGAAAATGAATCTCACTGCAGTCTATGGTGATATACATATGCACGTAATAAATTTAATTTGAATTTGAAAATGCAAGCTGGTGCCAGCAAACAATGCAACCTACAGACAGTTCAGGAAATTGCTTCTTTTTCTTCTTCTTCGTTCAAACATGATTCTACTACTAAGCTGTGTGCAATTGGAATTTGCGAGCTACATTTTGCTGGTGTGTTTATGTGCTGATTGAGTGATATGATGCTTTGCTGTTTCCGAGGAAGATCAGTAAGGTTTAAAGCCTGGAGACAATGATCAACTCCATTGTTTCTTTTCAAATGGGGTGTTGAGCAGGTTTGAAGTTGACAAGGTTGAGAATATAGGACGGGCAGGTGCATGCATTTGAACAGTCTCCCTTTCCCTTTCGCTAGCTGCTGTCAGAGGAAAGTGCATGAGTCTTGGGATCCACGTTGCAAGGATTGATCGGTGAAGCTGTGCACTCATTTTGGGGGACTTTGAGGCTCACGTTGCATGTGTATTCTGGTTACTCTTTTTTTGCTGTTTTTGAGTGGTTTGATCAGGGCGAACGATGCGGATGGGTACTTCTGCAAAGAGTGACTTTGCGGCCTGTAGTCGGCTAGCAGCGTGGCGCTGAACTGAACTAAGTTGAATACTATTGAATTCTTGGATTGATGTTTGATATTTTATGTATTGTTTGCCATTTGTGTAATTTGTTCTTTTTTCACGTGTTAGGTGTATGATGTTTTCTTGCACGGGTTCCATGGTGGTTCTTTGTAGCTGCCTGCAGTAGGATGAGTTTCAGAGTTGTATGCCATATACATGATGGTTGGTTCTTCACGTGTGAAGATGAGTAGGGAAGCCGAGTCCTCAGGAGCAATGGCACGATTGTTGGTGACTGTAGAGACCAATCCTCAGACTCTGGAGCAGTAGGGACACGGGAACAGCTGGGATGCAGGTGTTGGGTAGTAGGATCCTTCCTGCATCTCCTCTTCTCCTCAGCAGTCACTTTTCTGGATTCCTCAAACTTCTTGCCTGCTCCATGGATCAGTGTTCTCCAGCAGTCTCTGTCACAAGCCAGCTGCTGCCACTCATTGACCTCAATACTTGCCTGAGGGAGCTTCTGCTTAAGTTGGCCTTTGTACCCCTTGCACGGAGCACCATGATCGAGAGAATTTGAGAGAGTTTGCCCTGAGAGAGTTCTCCGTAGTGCTGCTTTCAGGAACCTGGAGTTGCCATGTGAGACGCGTGGTCCGGCCAGCGGAGCTGCATGAGCAGCAAGGTGGCTTCAATGCTTGGAAGTTGAGCTTTCTCCAGGACCTTGCTTTTGGAGACACGGTCCTGGCTGCTGATACCCATGGTGAAGCAGAGGCAGCACTGACACAAGTGCTTGAGCAACCTAATTTGCTTGCGGTACAAGTCCCAGGCTTCAGGGCTGTAAAGCGGAGTTGTGATGATGGCAGCCCTGTACGCCTGGATTTTTGTGGACAGATGCAAGATGGAAATGGACCTAGAAAAGGTGGTCCAAAAAAAGCTTGCCTCACCTCCACCTGGTTGGTTTGTTGCAGCCATCAGGGTCAGTAAGAAAAAGAAAATAAATCAAAGAAGTCAACATATCTCAAACTCATGTGCTGCACAATGCAAAACTCCACAGAAGACTGACCCCAAAGGCGCTCAGTGATTGTGGCACAAGAACTAGCTCAGTTGGACATTGACATAGTTTTGCAGATCGAGGATCAAGGCATAGTGCACGGTGCAGGCTACCCTCTCTTCTGGTCAGGCAGAAGCAGCAATGAGAATAGATTCTCAGGGATAGGCTTCATGATCAAAAACACTATCATCAATAAGCTTCAATGCCTACCCGTCAGACACTCAGATCAACTTACATCCCTGCGACTCCCACTGTCTGTATACATACTTTGATAATACATGTACTTTGACCTTTCAAATTTACTTTGCACTTTAAACTCACGAAGGCAGTAGCTTAGGATGAATAGGAAGAAGTTTAAAGTGGACATCAGGGGTCTACTTTTTGCAGAAAACAGTAGTTAGTATCTGAAAGGAGCTTTCAAAGGAGTTAGTGGGGGCAGAGACTATATCAGCTTTAAGGGGTAGAAATGAACAAGGCATAGAGGGATGTGGGATTAAATTAGGTAAGCCAGTTGAGTTGGTATAGGCACAATGCTTAAGGTAGGCTCTAGTTTCTGATCCTATACAGTACAACTCCTTATATTAAAATGTGTAGCTTTTGTCAGTGAACGGCAATGATCATGTAGATTCACAACCCACAATGGAAAGAAATTTCTTCTCAGGTCAATTCAACATGGGAACATGAATACTGAAAGGCCTAGGTAGAATGTTCTGTATATTTAATATTTGAATAAACTTGTATATATATTGGCTGATTAAGTGTTTCTGTTAAGTTAAATAATTCACTATGAGTTTTATGTAAAAATACATGAATTGCATATGTCATGATGCCAGATGTGCTATGTGTGTGCCTTGCTTAAAGGAAACAAACATCTTGAATTAATTTAATGTTTTGAAGCTACATAACATAGCACTGGCTCTGAGGAATTTTAAAAATGAACCCAAGACCGCTACCAATCTGTTGAAGTGCAGTGTGACTAAAAAAAAAGGGTAGCAAGAAATGGCAAATAAAAAACATATGCAGAGGCTGTTGAATTAAAAAAAATACAGCATAGCATATGTTCTTCGAAAGGGAAGACAAGATTGAGTTTTAAAAAGGACAGAAAATGGAAGAATTCATGGGTTCATAAACATTAAGTTCTGGCTGATAATAATCAGAAAAATGCAGAAATGGCTGGCTACAACAGAAAGAGATGCATTCGATTGCTCAGTGGGTAACTGGCTCATATATACTGAGCTAATGGAACAGTATTTTGAAGCAAATTAAGCAGCCAATGAGAAACAATTACTAAATCTGCTGAGTGCATTGGGTTTTAATGCATACAGTTCGCTTTATAGTTTGACTGCTCAGCAGAAATGAGCTTTACTAATATTGTGAAAATTATACAGGAAGATTTAGAATTAAACCCATTGTTGATTGCAGAATGCCTTAGGTTTCATAAGTAGAATCAAAAGGAAGGGGTGTCCATTTCAGCTACTTGGCTGCATTGAAGAGAATGTCTGAGCATTGTCAGTTCAGTAATTGGCTGAATAATACACTAAGAGATCATTTAGTTTGTGGAATCTTACAAGAAAGCATTCAAAAATAACCCCTAACTGAAGTACAACTTATATTTAAAAGAACAGTTGAAATAGATGTATCAATGGAAACAGCAGACAAAGGCAATTGAGTTGCAGCCAGGAATGAAAGTGAGTGTGAACAAAATTACAAAGTCAAAACACAATCGGGCTTCGCTGAACAAATTGTGCTCCCATGGTGGCAAGGGCTCACATACACCAGAACAATGCAGATGTCAAGATGAAACTTGCAGAAAATGTAACAAAGTAGGACATATATGAAGAGTATATCAAACAGACAATAATAAATTAACTTCACAGAGAAGAGAAAAAGATAAAAAGTCAAGTTGCAGTTTCAAAAAAAGCACTAATCTGCATGCTGATAATGATGATAGTGACAAAGGACGGTGTAGCCTTGAGTTTTACAATGTGAGAACTAGCAATAGACAATCAATGTGGCTTATACCAGAAATGAACAGCAAAATAATAAAAATCGAACTAGACACTGGTTCACAAACATGAGAAAATTTGCTGATCCAAAGCAACACACACAAAGTGCTGGAGGAACTCAGCAGGCCAAGCAGCATGAATGGAAAAGATAAACAGTTGCCGTTTTGGACTGAAACTCTTCATCAGGACTTGTCAACAGTCCGATTAAGGATCTTGGCCTGAAGTATTAACTGTTTACTCTTTCCCATTCATGCTGCCTAGCCTGCTTAAACACTGGTTTGGCTGTTTTAGTTATTCCACAAAATGAGTTTGAGAGGCATTTCATACATATTAAACTAACACCTGCAGATATCTAACTAAGAACTTATACTGGAGAAAGGATAACTCCTGTGGGAATGACATTCGTGACAGTGAAATACAAAAATGAACAAGCCACATTGAGCTTGTATGTGGTAAAAACAGAAGGGCTAGCACTTGAAGACATGATTGGCTGAGACAACTACAGTTTAAATGGAGATCCACCCACCATTTACTTGTGATACATCCCCTCCAACAGAGTCAACTGAAAGCAAGTTAAGAAAGGTACTGGATGATGCCACAACTGTCTCCATGCTGTACATCATGAACCATTGTGAAACAGAGGGCAAATAGGCATTGGTGCCAACCTCTGTGCCTCTAGTTGGAAGGTATATTGGACCCAAGGAATGGCCATGCTGCTGAGAGGAAACATGGAAGTGACAATCGAACTGGTCTGACTACAATGTTTTTTGTAGACAACATATCTGAGAAAGCTTCTGATACATTAATCAAGTGAAATGTGGCTTGGGTTTAAGCTGGATGAGAGTTCAAAGAGCTTCAGGAAAGCCTTTGGCTTTTGTGAGTATGAAGAACCAGAATCTGCTCTGTGTGCATTAAGGTTATTCTAAACTTAGATGCAAAGTCCAAAGCCCAGCTAGATGAAGGGAATGGGAAAAAGAAAAGAGTCAATGGAAATATGAAAACAGAGGATTCGTCAGATGATGTTGTGAATGTGGGCGAGGAGAGATCAGATTGTGAAGGGAACAATAGAAGGATTAATAAGAGAATACTCTAGTGAACTAAATGCACTGTCTCAAGATCTAAATGCACAAACTAGAAAGTAGAAAGAGAGCTGGAATGAGAGAGAATGAAGCCGGGACTGAGAGATAGGCAAAGATCAAAATAGATCCAGAGAGAAGGTTTCCAGAGCTAATAGAACCACTTTCTGCAGTCAAAATCACAGAGGAGGCCCCAAAATCTGGATTGATTTCACAGCCACAAGCCTCACCTGCCCAGCAGAGTGATTCCCCTTTGTTACCCCACAAGAGAAAGGAATCTTCCATAGTGATTAAATCTTGAGGCCTGAATGGGACAATTTTAAAAATTACGATGCTGTGGATGATTATATATAAACTGTGTTATGCAATATAGTTGCAATGCATTCATTATTGAGTTGGAGTTTGTAGTGTTACGTACCCCGTAACTGGGTTGCCAAACCAGCAGACATGGACCACTCAGCTGGAGTCTGGATTACTGGAACTAAGAGAGTTTTATTAAAGAAATAAGCAACACAGTACTCCAATAGTAAGGATATAAATGCAACAGGTTAGCAATGAATAAACACACATGTACATAGAACTAGGATAATAGGGTCAATCAGCTCTATCGCAGTCTAGGGGTAAAATGTTCAATCACAAGTGACAGAATTCAGTTTAGTTCAGTTCGCAGTAATCGCCGTCGTGCTGTTGGGGGAGAGCGAGAGCCAATGCTGATATTCAAATCGGATTCAACAGACCTTTGATATTCCTCGCAGTTAGCTTTCGGGCGAGCCCTTTGTAATGTCTTCTGAGGTCACCGACTGTGACCCCTCCGTTTCAGATACGATCGTTCTTCAGCAGTGAACCCGGCACCCAGGCAAGGGCAGATACACACCAGGTTCCCGCCTACCGTATCTTTCCACCCTGTGCGTCCATGGCTGGTCCCGCGACCAGACCTCCAAAACTCCCACCGACTTGTGGGGGCGCACCGCTTCCAGGGTCTCGTTACCTCGTGGTGTCGCCTGTCCATTGCCTTAGCGAACCTGTCCCTTTTTATCCCCCTGCTGGGGTATCACCTGTCCATCACACTTCAGGGTTCAAAAGGAGCCGGTCTTGACAATACTCAGACCGGTGTCTCCTTCTGTTAAACTCTGTCGTCTCTTCATTAACATTTCCAAATGCTGCTCCATTGTCTTACTTATCTCTCTCTCCTGAAGACAGGTGGCAGATCAACTGTTGATCCCACTGGTGCCGGCACAGGACAGTTAACATCTTAGTCTATGTGTACTTTTGTAACCCTCTTTCGTCACAGTAGCTAGGTAGGGAGGAGTGTTTTCGTCATAGTCATAGACGTAATTTATTGATCCCGGGGGAAATTGATTTTCATTACAGTTGCACCATAAATAATAAATAGTAATAGAACCATAAATAGTTAAATAGTAATACATAAATTATGCCAGTAAATTATGAAATAGGTCCAGGACCAGCCTATTGGTTCAGGGTGTCTGACCCTCCAAGGGAGGAGTTGTAGAGTTTGATGGCCACAGGCAGGAATGACTTCCTATGACGCTCTGTGCTGCATCTTGGAGGAATGAGTCTCTGGCTGAATGTACTCCTGTGCCCACCCAGTACATTATGTAGTGGATGGGAGACATTGACCAAGATGGCATGCAACTTAGACAGCATCCTCTTTTCAGACACCACCGTCAGAGAGTCCAGTTCCATCTCCACAACATCACTGGCCTTACGAATGAGTTTGTTGATTCTGTTCATGTCTGCCACCCTCAGCCTGCTGCGGGTAGTATGTATTTAATATTTCAGTAATATTTGAGTAATCTTGTATATATGTTGGTTGATTAAACATTCTTGTTCAGTTAAATAATTCATTACAGATTATATGTAAAAATATGTGAATTTCAGAGTCATGACGCTACCAAGTGGTATGTGCACTTATCACTGAAAGTAAACACAAAGTCAGACTCACATTTTAGTCTCCCATGTCTTCCTTTGAATTAGTTTAATGTCTTGAAGATACAAACTATAAACAGAGTGGTGTTTTGAATGGTGGGAGACTCTTGGACCAGTGCGTACAGCTTCAGAATAGAGGGATGTCCCTTTAGAAAAGAGATTAGGAGGAATTTATTTTGCCAGAGAGCTGTGAATCTGTAGAATTTATTGCCACAGGCAACTGTGGATGCCAAGTCATTGGCTATATTTAAAGCAGAGGTTGATAGATACTCAGTTAGGAAGGTTGTCATTGGTATGGGGAGAAGGGAGAGTTTAGTTGGGAGGGAAAATAATCAGCCATAATCAAACGGCAGAGCAGACTTCATGGGCTGAATAACTCAATTCTGCTCTGTCTTATGATCTAATGGATGTTTGCAAGTATTTGGCATGAATCTGGAGCTTAGGAGACAATGGCAACTCCTTTGCTAGCATCTTTGGAAACAGCTCTATTTCTATCTTCAATATCTCTATTTTTCCCTTTCAGGATTATTTTGAAGACCCTGAGCTGGAGTTGCATGCTGACGTTGGTTCTTTGCAGGAATGGTACCCGCTCTCAGGGTCTCATGTCTGGTCGTTATTCAATTAGCCTAATATGTGGCCTAGAAGATTAGCTTGCCTTCGGAGTTTTGGGATTTCATGGTTCTGGAGGCAAGCGGACTCGAGGTTGGTGTCTCCGCAGGAAATCAATCCGTTGTGGGAGACAGAAGATCTCTGGCTGTGTGCCCAGAGACCTGAATTCTTTGGGCACAGAGCTCAGAGGAAGCAATGCAACGGACTTTTAACTTCTTAAATCAGCGAATTGTTTGTTATGTCTCCCCTCTCGCTGTGAAATGGAGACACTTCCCTTTCCCTTATTAGGGAGGGAGAGAGCCTGTGGTATGTTGAATTACTGGGTGAACCAGTAGTCTTTGGGGTACTGCAAGTCAGTGTCTTTACTGATGCTTTGCTGCACACGTGAGTGCTCAGTGGGGGGCACCAATGCTTTTTTTTGCTGGTGGGAGAGGGGGGGATTGTTGCTTTGCTGCTGCTTACACATGGGAGGGGGGAGCTGGGGCGGCTTTGGGGTTCTAACATTTAACTGTCATTCTTTCTTTGGGGTACTCCTCTGTTTTCATGGATGTTTGCGAAGAAAAAGAATTTCAGGATGTATAATGTATACATTTCTCTGACATTAAATGTACCTTTGAAATCTTTGAAACTTTGAAACAACTAATACTTTTACAAACTTCTCTTGATGTGTTGTGGAGAGTATATTGGCTGGTTGCATCACTGCCTGGTATGGAAACACCAGTGCCCTTGAATGGAAAACAATACAAAAGTTGGATATGGCCGAGCCCCTCAGAGGTGAGGCACTTCCTACCATTGAGCACATCTACATGGAACATTTTTACAGGAAAGCAGCATCCATTATCAGGAACCCCACCACCCAGGCCATGCTCTCTTCCTGATGCTACAGTCAGGAACATTGCACAGGAGCCTTAGGACCCACACATTCCAGGTTCCAGAAAAGGTATTACCATCAGGCTGTTGAATCAGTAAGGATAACTTCATTCAATTCCACAGATTCACCACACTCTTTCTCACTCAAAATCGACGTCCCTCAATTCTAACGCTGAGCCATCTGGTCCTAAACTCCCCAACTAAAGGAAACATCCTCTCCAAGTCCACTCTCTTGAAAAATTTTGCCGCTCAGGCAACCGCACCTGATATACCACATCGGAGATACGGTTGAGCACCTCTCCCAGCCTGTTCCAGTGACTTCCCAGCCTGGGGGATAATTCTTTCTTCCAGGAGGGGCTATAGACCCATATCGGGGCACCCACCATGTACTGCTGCATTGAATTGAATTGAATTGGCTTTATTTTTTTACATCTTTCACATACATGAGGATTAAAAATCTTTATGCTACATCTCAGTCTAAATGTGTCATTTATAATAATTTATAATAAATGGAACAATCAATGTGATATAGAGTACACTCAAATCAGTGTGAGTTAATCAATCTGATGGCCTGGTGGAAGAAGCTGTCCCAGAGCCTTTTGGTCCTGGCTTTTATGCTGCGATACCATTTCCCAGATGGTAGCTGCTAGAATGGATTGTGGTTGGGATGGCTTGGGTCCCCAGTGATTCTACAGACCCTTCTTACACACTTGTCTTTGTAAATATCCTGAATCATGGGAAGTTGACAACTACAGATGCGCTGGGTTGTCCGCTCCACTCTCTGCAGAGTCCTGCGATTAAGGGAGGTACAGTTCCAATACCAGGCAGTGATGCAGCCAGTCAGGATGCTCTCAATTGTGCCCTTGTAGAAAGTTCTTAGGATTTGGGGACCCATACCAAACTTCCTCAACCGTCTGAGGTGAAAGAGGCACTGCTGTGCCTTTTTCACCACACAGCTGGTGTGTAGAGACCACGTGAGGTCCTCGGTGATGTGTATGCCGAGGAACTTAAAGCTGTTTACCCTCTCAACCCTAGATTCATTGATGTCAATAGGGGTTAGCCCATCTGCATTCCTCCTGTAATCCACAACCAGCTCCTTTGTTTTTGCAACATTGAGGGAGAGGTTGTTTTCTTGACACCACTGTGTCAGAGAGATGACTTCTTCCTTGTAGGCCACCTCATTATTGTTTGAGATAAGGCCAATTAATGTAGTGTTGTTGGCAAATTTAATAAGCAGATTGGCGCTGTGGGTGGTGATAGAGTCATGGGTAAACAGGGAGTAAAGGAGGGGACTCAGTACACAGCCCTGAGATGCTCCTGTGTTGAGAGTCAGAGGGTTGGAGGTGAGGGAGCCTACTCTTACAACCTGCTGGCATCTGACAGGAAGTCCAGGATCCAGCTGCACAATGCAGGGTGAAGGCCGAGGTCTCTGAGCTTGTTGAGTCTGGATGGAACTATGGTGTTCATTGCTGAACTGTAGTCCAAGAACAGCATTCTCACATAAGCATCCTTCTTCTCCAGATGTGTAAGGATGGTATGTAGAGCAGTGGCTATTGCTTCATCTGTCGATCGGTTGTGTCAGTAGGTGAATTGTAGGGGGTCCAGTGTGGGTGATAGCAAGCTGCAGATGTAATCCTTGACCAGCCTCTCAAAGCATTTGCTTATTGTTGAGGTGAGTGCGACAGGATGCCAGTTGTTCAGGCATGTTACCTTGGTCTTTTTTGGAACAGGGACAATGATGGATGTTTTGAAGCAGGAGGGCACTCCACACTGGGAGAGGGAGAGATTGAAAATGTCAGTAAACACACCTGCCAGTTGTGCTACACACATCCTGAGTACTTGCCCTGGGATGCCGTCCAGTCCTGCAGCCTTGCGACTGTCCACTCATCTGCATACCTCAGCCTCAGAGATGACCAGGTTGCAGGTTGTAGTGGTGGCTTTCCTCGGATGCTCAGAGTTAGCGACATCAAACCTAGCATAAAAGTGATTGAACTCATCTGGGAGAGAGGCTGTAATGTTGGCAGCACCACAACATTTAGCTTTGATGTCTGCAATGGTATGCAGCCCTCACCACAAGTCACGTGTGCTATTCGTTGTGAATCTTGACTCAATTTTCTCCCTATATTGTTGTTTTGCAGCCTTGATAGCTTTGCACAGATCATAGCTGCTTTTCTTGAGCTCTAGCTGATTGCCAGCGATGTAAGCTCGATGTCATGCAGTAAGTGCTGCTCACACGGAACTATTGATCCAGGGTTTCTGGTTCAGGAAGAGCCTGACAGATGTATGGGGGACAACATTGTCGATGCACTTCCGGATGAAGCATGTGACTCCGTCCATGAACTCAGAGACACCCTCATCCTAGAAGACATTCCAGTCGACGTCATCGAAGCAGTCCTGTAGCATGGAGGCCGATGGTCAGACCAATAGTGGACAGTTTTAACTATGGCCGCCTCTTGTTTCAGCTTCTGCTTGTACATCAGCAGAAGCAGGATCAAAGTGTAATCTAATTTTCCAAATGTTGGGCGAAGAAGAGCTTTGTAAGTGTTGCAGAGGGAGTGTAGCAGTGGCCAAGTTGTCTTACCTCCACGAGCCTGACAAAACTCTGGAGACACTTTCGTCAGCAACGCTCAATTAACGTCACCGGTGATGATGAGGGCCCTGGGTGTGCAGTCTCCAGCGTGTTGATGGTCTCGTACAATTCATTGAGAACCAAGTCAGTATCAGCCTGCACTGCTGTGATAATAACAGCTGTGAACTCCCTAGGCAGCCAGTAGGGTCTGCACAGCAGCACCAGGTATTCCAGGTCTGGGGAACAAAAGGATTTGAGGGCATGCACATTCTGGGGTCGCACCAAGCATTGTTGACCATGAAGCACACCTCTCCTCCTTTACATTCCCCAGTGAGGTTTCTTTGATTCATCTGCCTGGAACAGGGAGGGCCCAGATGGCTCGATGGCATGATCCGGTATCTCCTCCATCAGCCAGGTCTCCACAAAGCACAAAACATTGCCTACTCTAGACTGGCGGCTCGGTGCCTTCTGGGACCTGCAGGTGTCGCAGCAGTGCACCAACAGCTCCACATCCTGCCTGTACCCAGGCCAGCAGAAGTGTTCACACAGCTTGCCCAACGTCTTTGCAGCCCCGTGATGGCCAGTCGCCAGCAGACCACAGCACCGTGGCGCGGAGCCCCCGCGGGACCACAAGCTGCAAGAGATGTCTGTCACCATCAGACAAATGTCACCGCAGAAATAACAACCCGTCATGGACCTCCTGCATTCCCCACTGAGAGTACAGGGCTCTGGTCTCTGGGTCCAGAGCAGGGACCTCTGCCCACTCAGCCATTCCCTCAACCGGGCCAACAGGGGGTCGCTCACCTGTTCACTGCGCAGCTGCTGGTCCATGGTGGGGAGGTCATCGCTGGCTGTCACTGTCACTTGCGGCAGTTCAGCTGTGTTGCGTTGGGCCGTTGCCGGCTGTGCTGCTCTGCGGTGGGCCGCGGTGAAACCGGTGGTGATTGCTACTCCTGCTGGGTCTGCTTCCCGAAGCTGCCCTGCCGGAGAGCCACGGCTTCAGCACCGAGGTAGAGTGTCACCCCCGGTACATCCACACCGGACTCCCAGTGGGACGGCGGGTGCAGGCCAATGATGCAGGACTCTCAGATGTCGGTGAGCCACACCTCGTGCTCCACTGTGTTTTTCCCCACTGCGGCGCACAGCGTCCTTTTTCCTGGCATCGCTGCACAGTCGCCGGTGACCATCGCCAGCTGGACCGCCGTTGTTGTCCAACCAGGTGGGGATGGTTAGTCCATGTTAGGGAGAACACCGAGACTGATGATAATGATGGTTGACCCCATGTCCACCAACGCTCAGCATCTGATGCCCTCCACCACGCAATGCTTCACCCAGATGGCCCACCCGGAGAGAAAATGGAAGGATTCTGCTGGAGGTCTCAGGCATTCCCCAATGGCTGCACTGGGCTGTGGCATGGTGCTGGTGCGGGCCAGTCCTGGGCTAGATGACCTGCCTCACCATACTGGTAGCAGAGATTGTTTCATGGTACATGGCGCTGGTTGGACCTGTCTCAAGGGCTCCTCCACATCAGTTTCTTCCTGACACAAGCCTGGGCTCATAGCATGCGGGGCGATGCTGGAACATCTTGGGGGGGGAGGGGGGCTAAAATTGCTTCTCCCCTCCTCTTTCATCCAGCAATGATGGCGCCGTCAGGCAAACATGCTGACGAAGGCGCTCCGGCGTCAGGGCCTTTACAAAGGCGTAAAGGGCAATCTCTTCCTGGACCGAGGGAGGGAACTGGGGGTTGCCATGCCGAGCACAGTGGTGAAGATCTGCTGCAAATGCCCCCAGGTTTTCTCCCATATGGCGCCATCTGCTGCATAGTTCTTCACCATCGCTTCCGCCCATGGCCTCTGCTCAAAACACCGGCCCACTGCCACTACAAGGGCCCTGTAGTCACGCGGCTCAACTCCTTGCAACAATGTGGCGACCATTTGATCCATAATGACAGTCGAGGAAGCTTGTTAAACTCAACAACAGTTTTATTGTGATAAACACAAAACAGACTGAGCACCCTGACCCGGAGAGTGAACCCAACCAGTCTCACACAGACGGGGAGGTGACCATCACACCCGGTTACAGTCAGGGTGATCCACAGATACACAGGCAAATAACTGTATAACCCACGCTAAAGTGCAACAATAAATGAACTGGAACTTCCCACCATAATGCCACAAAAGCATTTTAACACAAGAACAATGGACAGCGTTGGTCATTAGAAATGCAGGAGGAGGCTGCCTACCACGCCACCCCTCCCCCCAGCATCCCAATATTATGATCACTGTCTTATAAGGATTCCTTTACCTTAAGCTTTCTAATCAAATCTGGGTCATTACATAACTCCCAGTCTAGAATTTCCATTCCACTAGAACACTCAGCCACAAGCTGCTCTAAAAACCTATATCATAGACATTTTACAAATTCCCTGTCTTGGGATCCAGCAGCGACCAGGTTTTCTCATTCTCCCTACGTATTGAAATCCCCCATTATTATCACACCATTGTTCTCTTAACTGCTTTATCTATCTCCTGTTGTGTTTTGTAGCCCACATCCTGGCTATTTTTCAGAGACCTGCATGTAACTCCCGTCGGGATTCTACATCTTTCGATCCTATGTCACCTCTTTCTAAGGATTTAATTTCATTTTTATCAATAGAGCTACCCCATCCTCTCTGACTTCCAGCCTGTCTTTCTGATACAATATGTATCTTTGGATGTTAAGATCCCAACAATGACCCTTAAGCCATGACTCGGAGATGCCCACAGTATCATAACTGCCCATCTCTAAATGCACTACAAGATCACCTATCTTATTCCATAAACTGTGTGCATTCAAATATTACACTTTCAGCCCTGCATTCATCACCTGTTTTAATTTTGGCCCCCCATTACACTTTAACTCATCCCATTGACTGCATCATTGCCCTATCATCAGCCTCTTCTTGCTCGGAATCTCACTACACATTGCATAAGCTTGTATGGCACCTGTCCCATCCTCAGCTCTACTACTCCAGATCCCATCCCCCTGCCAAATTAGTTTAAACCCTCCCCAACTGCTCTAACAAACTTCCTTGCATGGATATTGGTCCCTCTCAGGTTCAGGTGTAACCTGTCCCTTTTGTACGGGTGATAACTTCCCCAGAAGACATCCCAGTGATCCAGAAATATGAAACCCTGTTCTTTGCACCAATTGCTCAGCCACACATTCAACCTGCCAAATTATCCTCTTCTTGCCCCCACTGACATGTGGCACAGGCAGCAATCCAAAGATTACTATCCAGGAGCTCCTGCTTTTCAGCTTTCTGCCTAATCTCCTACATTCTCTCTTCAGGACCTCCTATCTTTTCCTACCTACTCTGTGTTTACCACAACTTCCAGCTGTTCACTCTTCTCTTTTAGAATGCAATGGACTCAATCTGAGATGTGTCTGACCCTCTTTGGAGGTGATATATCATCCACATGTCTCAGAATCAGCTTTCTGCTCCTCTAATCATGGAATCCCCTATTAATACTGCACTCCTCTCCCACCCTCTCCCACCCTTCCCTTCTGAGCCACTGAGTCAGACTCAGTACCACAGACATGGTTACTGTGCCTTCCCCTCAGCAGTATCCAAAGCACACGTTCTCCATACTGGTAAGTGCAGGCTACTTTTTTATTATCAAGCCAATGCATTTCCATGCAAATAAACTTACTAAAAACTTCCAGCTGGTACAAATGTTATAGTAAACTTGTTAATGACTATATCTATTAGAATTGTGACATAACTATGTTTGTAATTACAAGTAGTCGTCCACTGTAAATTAAGGAGTAAAATCTTTAAAACATGTTTTAATAGATTTAAATGAAACATAAACAATCAAACAGAACTAACAGGGGACTATTAAAGAGTGACTATTAGATTCCAATAGAAACATTCATTAATTATTGCTATGCTTCAGAAATAGATATAAATAATGAATATGTAACAGTTTTAAAAATATAGAGCAATTAACTATATGTGTGGAGGATAATCACTGACATTTTTGTCTTGTATAGCACCTCAGTACAATGCAAAGAAATTAATTTTATTAAGAAACTTACTGATAGTCATTGTGGGAAAATTTTTGTCATCACTATTGCCAATATAGAAGTTAATTGCATTACTTTATTGTTATTTTCCAGGCAATTCATTCATAGCAGTTAATGTAGTGATTCCCAACGGGGGCGGTTACAAGTCATCAGGGGGGTGTTCAAGATTCTTTGGTGGGGGGGAGTCGCTAAATGGCAACCTAACTTGAGGCATGAGACGTAATCGACCATTAGTAGAACAGGCACTTCCAAATAAGATAATGAGGCCCTGGATCTCAGGAAGAACCTTAGCTCTACAGGCGGTGAACACTCATCATCACAACGCGTCTGAAACTCAGCAATCTCATCCCACCTTACCAACCAGACAGACATCATTGGGGATGCATAAATTAGCACCCAGGGTGCCCAACAGTTCCCCTTGACTCACGGTACAGAACGAGTTCATGCAATTTAACAGTGGTAAGTCAAGTACACCCTCTCAACTTTCTCTACAGATCTATGGAAAAAAAGTCACACAACGATACAATGCTGGCCAGAACAAAATGGTGAAATAGAGTTGATCAGTGAACCTGGCGACCCTGAGGATTCCTCTTGAGATATTCAAAGCAACTTCGACTTGATATATGCAGGCAAGAACTATGTTTGGGGATTATGAAACCTTACATGATTGGTCAATCGTGCTAATTGAAATAGTATTAAGCTAGCTTGTCGAAAACCATCTTTATTCCCACTAACATTCAGATTCCAATCTGAATTCTTGTCAACATAATTTTCACTGTTGTGGTCATCTTCATCTTCGCATTGCCGTTCCTTTGCCTGCCGCTACCATCGTTCCATCTCTGTTAATTCACTGCTGTCATCAACATCCGATGGGCATTCCCAGATTGTGTTATTTGTTAAATTTTAATTTAGCCCCACTTATGAGGGATAAATAACATGCAGCGTGATCTTTATGAGTCTGAAGGCAGTGCAGCCTTGAATTCTAGTCCTGCTAAGAAATAGAAACTACAGGAAGTACATTGATACAATGTTACATATATTGAGTATGGTTTTATTGTTTCTCTTGATACAATGTTGAGTATGGTTTTCTTCCATTCCTGTCAGATCAGCGACACCTCGTGTGTTTTATTTGTTATACTGTAAAGCCATGAAACCATCAAGATTGCAGGAACACTTCTATAAAAAAAACACCCTGACAAGGCTACTTATGGTATTACTCAATTCGAGAAGATGAAAGAAGCATTTGAGAAGCATTGCACGCTCGAATTACTTGCCAAGAAAGCTAAAAATGACCTTGATAGTGGTATCATTGCTTCTTAAAACATTTCCAAAATGATAGCAAAGTGTGGACAATTTCATATAATTAGTGAAAGGTTAATAATGCCTGCTGTATCAGAAGTGCTCACTGTTGTTCTCAAAATAGATACCAATATTTTAAAATCAATTCCTCTGAGTAATAACCCTGAGGCTCGATGCAATGTCAAAATGAGTGAAGACATTGAGGATCAGCTATCCACAGAGCGACAAAAAACAGAATTTGGGATACAATTGGATGAGTCAACTGTGTGAGACAACGAAGCATTGCTAATGGCATATATACAATTTATCAAAAATGGAAAAGTTTATGAAGAGATTCTCTTTTGTAAAAAGTTAAAAACAAATATCAACAGAATCAATCTACGATGAGCTCAAAATGAATATAAAGTATAAAATTATTCCAATTAGGAACACGATTCCTTGTGCAACAGATGGAGCATCTCCTTAACTCCTTGGCTGCCTATCACTTCTCTCTGGTGCTCCTCCCCCTTTTGTTTCTTCCATGGCCTTATGTCCTCTCCTATCAGATTCCCCCTTCTCCAGCCTTGTACCTCTTTCACCAATCAACTTTCCAGCTCTTTACTTCACCACTCTCCTTCCCAGTTTCACCTGTTTCCTTGTGTTTCTTCCTCCCCTCCCCCCACCTTCTAACTCTGACTCCTCATCTTTTTTTCTCCAGTCCTGAGGAAGTGTCTCGTCCCGAAACATCGACTGTACTCTTTTCCATAGATACTGCCTGGCCTGCTAAGTTCCTCCAGCATTTTGTGTGTGTTGCTTGTATCCAGCTCCTGGTTAAATCTCAATCTATTGCAAAATCACTAAGCATTAAATTGAACCTGTAATGGGGTATACACATGTACTCTATTTCTTAGTGATTTACCTGAAAATTAAATTGAACATTAAATAAGTAGAATTAAAATAATTGGAAAGTCAGAATCATTACATGCATATAGGCAACAAGTTAGAGTGAACTTATTTTAATGGAACTGTTGTCTTTCATCTCAATTCAATGATCTTACCAGGTTCTTGAAAAATCGTTAAGCTGAAACTCGAGGTGAGATCAGACTCATTCTTGTTCAGGCTATGCAGCCTTAGTTCCATGGACCCTCTTAACTTTGGTGGTAGGTGGTTCCCACACACTAGCAGCATCAGTACAACCCATAACAAACCACAACTAAGAATGAGCAGAAGGAAATGAGTCTCTGCCCACACACTGCTGTAATGTTTTCTAAAACATTACTGCTTTCTGAAACATTAGGCCATAAGAGCAGAAGCAGGCCATTTGGCCCATCAAATCTGCTCCACCATTCCATCATGACTGATTTATTATCCCTCTCAACCCTATTCTCCTGCCTTCTCTACATAACCTTTGACACCTGATTAATCAAGAAACTATCAACCTCCACTTTAAATATACTCAGGGACTTGACCTTCACAGCTGTCTGTGTCAAAGAATGCCACAGATTCACCACATTTTAGCTAAAGAGATTCCTCCTTATCTCTGTTTTAAAGGGATGTCCTTGTATTCAGAGATTGTGCCCCCTGGACCTAGACTCCCCCAGTACAGGAAACTTCCTTTCCATGTCCGCACTGTCTAGGCCTTTGAACGTTCGATAGATTTCAATGAGATGCCCCTCATTTTTCTAAACTCCAGTGAGTACAGGCCCAGAGCTATCAAACAGTCCTCATACATTAACCCTTTCATTCCTGGGATCCATCTCCTGAGCCTCCTCTGAAACCTCTCCAATGTCAGCACATCCTTTCTCAGATAAGGGCTCAAAACTGTTCACCATATTCAAAGTGTAGTCTGACCGATACCTTATAAAGTCTCAGGTTATATCCTTGCTTTTATATTCTAGTCCTCTCAAAATGAATGCTAACATTGCATTTGCTTTCCTTACCTTGGGCTCAACCTGCAAATTATGGTATACTTTATGATATCTTGCACTAGGACTCCAAAATCCCTTTACACCTCTGATTTCTGATTTTTTTTATTTCCGTTCAGAAAATAGCCTTTGCTCATTCTCCTAATTTGTCCTTCTGCAGACACTCTGCTTTGTCGACATAATCTTTGAATCATCTTCAAACCCGGCTATAAAAACATTAATTCCATCATCTAGATTGTTGACGTGTAACATGAAAAAGAAGTGGTCCCAACACCGAGCCTTGTGGCATATCACCAGGCACCAGCAGCCAAACAGAAAAGGCCTTTTTTATTATCATTCTTTGCCTCCTGTCAGTCAGCTGATCTTCTATTCATGTAATAACATGCACTCCTATCTTGTTTAGTAGCCTCCAGTGTGACACCTTGTCAAAGACCTTCTGAAAATCCAAGGAAAAGACCATCTACTGATTCTCCTTTGCCCATTATTTCCTCAAAGAATTCTAACAGATTTGTCAGGCAAGATTTCACCTTAAGGAAACCATGCTGATTTTGGCCTACTTTATCATGTGCCTCCAAGAACCTGAAACCTCATCCTTAATAATGAATTTCACTGTCTTCCCAACCACTGAAGTCAGGTTAACTGGCCTTTAATTTCCTGTCTTTTCTCTCCTTCCCTTTTTAAAGAGCAGAGAGACATTTCCAATTTTACAGCCCTTTGGAACCATGCCAGAATATATTGATTCTTGAAAGATCAATACTAACACATCGATAATCTCTCCAGCTACATCTTTCAGAACCCTGAGGTGTAGTCCATCAGGTGCAGGTGACTTAGGAAAATACTGGTAAAAGATGAAAAGCTACTCTGGTACCAAAAACGTATCAAAGTGCTCTCAATTGCACATACTGTGAAATAAAGAAAAGCAGAAAAGAAAACTTATCTAAGCTTACCTTACAAATGAAATCCATGTGAATGAAAGGGGGCCTGGTACAGACACTGTCTATTATTTGTGTAGAGATGAACGACCCAGCTAATCCGAGGGTTTTGAATGGTGATCCAGGGTTGGAGAAAGGGGTTACAAGCTGGCCCTCCCACATGTTGCCAACTTTGGAATTGCAATGGAAATCCAAAGTTTTGGCATGTGCAGATAAACTTGCTGGCAATTTTCTATTTAATTAAAGACTAGTCATTTATGCAATCTGATCTATTAATAATGTCCATATCTCTCAAATATTTGATCAGATTATACTATACGCTTCTAAATTATTAACAAGCATTTGAGGGCCAAATATGCCGGGAAATCACAGATAGGTATAGGAATAATAGGGTTGTTGGTCCAGTTGCCAAATTGTAGTAAAGGTATGATCAAACAAGATGATCAAAATGTTATGAACTAATTGATTTGTATGAATATAAGGTAAAGAGTCTTTATATGTGATTTAGTTTAATGTAAGGACATATATATTTTTTCCTGTACTCTGTATTCTTATATATAAATTAATAAAAATATTGGAAAAAGAAAAAGAACAAGCATTTGAGGACCAAATATGTGGGGAAATCACAGATAAGTATAGGAATAATGGGTTGTTGGTCCAGTTGCCAAATTGCAGTAAGGGTATGATCAAACAAGAGAGGGTGCAGAAAGAATTCACAAGGATGTTAACTAGATTGGAGGATTTGAGTTATGAGGCACTATTAGATACTTTGGGTTTTTCTCCTTGGAGCAAAGGAGGCTTGGGACAGAGCAACACTCACAAAATGCTGGAGAAACTCAGCAGGTTAGGCAGCATAAACAGTTGTACATTTTGGGGCGAGGCCCTTCATCAGTACTGGAAAGGAAGGGGGAGATGCCAGATAAAAAGTTGGGGGAATGGAAAGTCTAACTAGGAGATGATAGGTGAAGCCAGGTGGGTAGAAAAGGTAAAGGACTGGAGAGGAAAGATCTGATGGGAGAGGAGAGTGGACCATAGGAGAAAGGGAAGGAAGAGGGGACTCAAGGAGAGGTGACAGGCAGGTGAGAAAAGTGGTAAGGAGAAAATGTTGCTTGATCTACTGAATACTTCCAGCCTAATTCTACCTTTTTTTTTCAGACCTTCACCAATTCTCTTTGAGATTTTTCCAGTTTCTATTTTGCAGACATTAGACCATAAGACCATAAGACATAGGGCCAGAATTAAGCCATTCAGTCCATCAAATCTGCTCCACCATTCCATCATGGTTGATCCTGGATCACACTCAACCCCATACACCTGCCTTCTCGCTATATCCTTTGATGCCCTGATCAACTTCTGCATTAAATATACGCAAGGACTTGGCCTCCACCACAGTCTGTGGTGGACCATTCCGCAGGTTTACTACTCAGTAATCAAAAAAATTCCTCCTTGCCTCTGTTCTAAAGGGTTGCCCTTCAATTTTGAGGCTGTGCCCTCTTGTTCTGGATACACCCACTGTAGGAAACATCCTCTCCACATCCACCTTATCTAGTCCTTCTAACATTTGGTAGATTTCAATGAGTACCCCCTGCATTCTTCCAAATTGCAGTGAGTACAGGCCCAAAGCTGCCAAACACTCCTCATATGTTAACCCCTTCATCTCTGAAATCAAACTTGTGAACCTCCTTTCCAATGACATAGACACAGAATAGTACAGCACAGTACAGGCCCTTCAGCCCATATTGTTGTACTGACTGTCAAACCTTGCCTCCCATATAACCCCCCACCTTAAATTCCTCCATATACCTGTCTAGTAGTCTCTTAAATTTCACTCGTGTATTTGCCTCTACCACTGACTCAGGCAGTGTACTCCACGCACCAACCACTCTCTGTGTAAAAAACCTTCCTCTAATATCCCCCTTGAACTTCCCACCCCTGACCCTAAAACCATGTCCCCTTGTATTGAGCAGTGGTGCCCTGGGGAAGAGGCGCTGGCTATCCACTCTATCTATTCCTCTTAATATCTTGTATACCTCTATCATGTCTCCTCTCATCCTCCTTCTCTCCAAAGAGTAAAGCCCTAGCTCCCTTAATCTCTGATCATAATCCATACTCTCTAAACCACTCAGTATCCTGGTAAATCTCCTCTGTACCATTTCCAATGCATCCACATCCTTCCTATAGTTTGGTGACCAGAAATGGACACAGTACTCCAAGTGTGGATCTAACCAGAGTTTTATAGAGCTGCATCATTACATCGCGACTCTTAAACTCTATCCCTCGACTTATGAAAGCTAACACCCCATAAGCTTTCTTAACTACCCTATCTACCTGCGAGGCAACTTTCAGGGATCTGTGGACATGTACCCCGAGATCCCTCTGCTCTTCCACACTACCAAGTATCCTGCCATTTACTTTGTACTCTGCCTTGGAGTTTGTCCTTCCAAAGTGTACCACCTCACACTTCTCTGGGTTGAACTCCAACTGCCACTTCTCAACCCACTTCTGCAACCTATCAATGTCTCTCTGCAATCTTCTATAATCTTCTACACTGTCTACAACACCACCAACCTTTGTGTCATCTGCAAACTTGCCAACCCACCCTTCTACCCCTGCATTCAGGTCGTTAATAAAAATCACGAAAGTAGAGGTCCCAGAACAGATCCTTGTAGGACACCACTAGTCACAATCCTCCAATCTGAATGTGCTCCCTCCACCATGACCTTCTGCTTTCTACAGGCTAGCCAATTCTGAATCCACCTGGCCAAACTTCCCTCGATCCTATGCCTTCTGACTTTCTGAATAAGCCTATCGTGTGGAACCTTGTCAAATGCCTTACTAAAATCCATGTAGATCACATCCACTGCAATACCTTCATCTTTATGCTTGGTCACCTCCTCAATGAACTCTATCAGGCTTGTTAGACATGATCTACCTTCACAAAGCCATGCTGACTGTCCCTGATCAGACTATGATTCTCTAAATACCCATAGATCCTATCTCTAAGAATCTTTTCCAACAGCTTTCACACCACAGACGCAAGGCTCATTGGTCTATAATTACCCGGACTATCCCTACTACCCTTGTTGAACAAGGGGACAACATTCGCCTCCCCCCAATCCTCTGGTACCATTCCCATGGACAACGAGGACATAAAGATCCTAGCCAGAGGCTAGGATCTTCCCTCGCCTCGTGGGGCAGCCTGGGGAATATTCCGTCCGGCCCCGGGGACTTATCCATCTTAATGTATTTTAACAACTCCAACACCTCCTCTCCCTTAATATCAGCATGCTCCAGAACATCAACCTCACTCATATTGTCCTCACCATCATCAAGTTCCCGCTCATTGGTGAATACCGAAGAGAAGTATTCATTGAGGACCTTGCTCACTTCCACAGCCTCCAGGCATATCTTCCCACCTTTATCTCTAATCGGTCCTACCTTCACTCCTGTCATCCTTTTGCTCTTCACATAACTGAAGAATGTCTTGGGGTTTTCCTTTGCCCTACTCGCCAAGGCCTTCTCATGCCCCCTTCTTGCTCTTCTCATCCCCTTCTTAAGCTCCTTTCTTGCTACCCTATATTCCTCAATAGACCCATCTGATCCTTGCTTCCTAAACCTCATGTATGCTGCCTTCTTCCACCTGACTAGATTTTCTACCTCACTTGTCACCCACAGTTCCTTTACCCTACCATTCTTTATCTTCCTCACTGGAACAAATTTGTCCCTAACATCTTGCAAGAGATCCCTAAACATTGACCACATGTCCATAGTACATTTCCCTGCAAAAACATCATCCCAATTCACACCCGCAAATTCTAGCCTTATAGCCTCATAATTTGCCCTTCCCCAATTAAAAATTTTCCTGTCCTCTCTGATTCTATCCTTTTCCATGATAATGCTAAAGGCCAGGGAGCAGTGGTCACTGTCCCCCAGATACTCACCCACTGAGAGATCTGTGACCTGACCCGGTTTGTTACCTAATACTAGATCTAGTATTGCATTCCCCCAGTCGGCCTGTCCACATACTGTGACAGGAATCTGTCCTGGACACACTTAACAAACTCTGCCCCATCTAAACCCTTGGAACTAATCAGGTGCCAATCAATATTAGGGAGGTTAAAGTCACCCATGATAACAACCCTGTTATTTTTGCACCTTTCCAAAATCTGCCTCCCAGTCTGCTTCTTGGTATCTCTGCTGCTGCCAGGAGGCCTATAGAATAATCCCAATAGATTTACTGCTCCCTTCCCGTTCCTGACTTCCACCCATACTGACTCAAAAGAGGATCCTGCTACATTACCCACCCTTTCTGTAGCCACCCCTCCTATCCCTGACCAGTATTACCCACCCCTCCTCCCCTTCCCCCCCTCTCTATCCCCTATCCCTTTTAAAGCACTGAAATCCAGGAATATTGAGAATCCATTCCTGCCCTGGTGCCAGCCAAGTCTCTGTAATGGCCACTACATCATAATTCCATTTATGTATCCAAACTCTCAGTTCATCACAGTTGTTCATCCCAGTTTGGCAAAAGAATAAACCAGGGAAGGTAGTGCACCCGTGGCTGACAAGGGAAATTAGGGATAGTATCAATTCCAAAGAAGAAACATACAAATTAGCCAGAAAAAGTGGCTCACCTGAGGACTGGGAGAAATTCAGAGTTCAGCAGAAGAGGACAAAGGGCTTAATTAGGAACGGGAAAAAGATTATGAGCGAAAACTGGCAGGGAACATAAAAACTGACTGTAAAAGCTTTTATAGATATGTGTAAAGAAAATGATTGGTTAAGACAAATGTAGGTCCCTTACAGTCAGAAACAGGTGAATTGATTATGGGGAACAAGGACATGGCAGACCAAATGAATAACTACTCTGGTTCTGTCTTCACTAAGGAGGACATAAATAATCTTCTGGAAATAGTAAAGGACCGAGGGTTTAGTGAGATGGAGGAACTGAGGGAAATACATGTTAGTAGGGAAGTGGTGTTAGGTAAATTGAAGGGATTAAAGGCAGATAAATCCCCAGGGCCAGATGGTCAGCATCCCAGAGTGCTTAAGGAAGTAGCCCATGAAATAGTGGGTGCATTAGTGATAATTTTTCAAAACTCTTTAGATTCTGGATTAGTTCCTGAGGATTGGAGGGTGGCTAATGTAACCCTGCTTTTTTAAAAAAGAGGGAGAGAGAAACCGGGGAATTATAGACCGGTTAGCCTAACATCAGTGGTGGGGAAAATGCTAGAGTCAGTTATCAAAGATGTGATAACAGCACATTTGGAAAACGGTGAAATCATTGGACAAAGTCAGCATGGATTTGTGAAAGGAAAATCATGTCTGACGAATCTCAGAATTTTTTGAGGATATAACTAGTAGAGTGGATAGGGGAGAACCAGTGGATGTGGTATATTTGGATTTTCAAAAGGCTTTTGACAACACAGGAGATTAGTTTGCAAACTTAAAGCACACGGTATTGGGGGTATGGTATTGATGTGGATAGAGAATTGGTTGGCAGACAGGAAGCAAAGAGTGGGAATAAACGGGACCTTTTCAGAATAGCAGGCAGTGACCAGTGGGGTACTGCAAGGCTCAGTGCTGGGACCCCAGTTGTTTACAATATATATTAATGACTTGGATGAGGGAATTAAATGCAGCATCTCCAAGTTTGCGGATGACACGAAGCTGGGCAGCAGTGTTAGCTGTGAGGAGGATGCTAAGAGGATGCAGGGTGACTTGGATAGGTTAGGTGAGTGGGCAAATTCATGGCAGATGCAATTAAATGTGGATAAATGTGAGGTTATCCACTTTGGTGGCAAGAACAGGAAAACAGATTATTATCTGAATGGTGGCCGATTAGGAAAAGGAGGGAGGGGTGCAATGAGACCTGGGTGTCATTATACACCAGTCATTGAAAGTTGGCATGCAGGTACAGCAGGCGGTGAAAAAGGCAAATGGTATGCTGGCATTCATTGCAAGAGGATTCAAGTACAGGAGCAGGGAGGTACTACTGCAGTTGTACAAGGCCTTGGTGAGACCACACCCGGAGCATTGTGTGCAGTTTTGGTCCCCTAATCTGAGGAAAGACATTCTTGCCATAGAGGGAGCACAAAAAAGGTTCACCAGATTGATTCCTGGGATGGCAGGACTTTCATATGATGAAAGACTGGATCGACTAGGCTCATACTCTCTGGAATTTAGAAGATTGAGGGGGAATCTTATTGAAACGTATAAAATTCTAAAGGGATTGGACAGGCTGGATGTAAGAAGATTGTTCCCGATGTTGGGGAAGTCCAGAATGAGGGGCCACAGTTTGAGGATAGAGGGGAAGGCTTTTAGGACCGAGATTAGGAAAAACTTCTTCACACAGAGAGTGGTGAATCTGTGGAATTCTCTGCCACAGGAAACAGTTGAGGCCAGTTCATTGGCTATATTTAAGAGGGAGTTAGATATGGCCCTTGTGGCTAAAGGGATCGGGGGTATGGAGAGAAGGCAGGTACAGGGTTCTGAGTTGGATGATCAGCCATGATCATACTGAATGGGGGTGCAGGCTTGAAGGGCTGAATGGCCTACTCCTGCACCTATTTTCTATGTTTCTATCACCTTTGTTCCTGATGCTTCTTGCATTGAAGTACATGAACTTTAGCCCTTCTACCTTCCTACCTTTACACCCTTTATTCTGCTTCTCTTTCCTCAAAGCCTCTCTATATGTTAGATCTGGGTTTACACCATGCACTTCTTTCACTGCTCTATTGCTCCGGGTCCCATCCCCCTTGCAAATGAGTTTAAACCCTCCCGAACCACGCTGGCAAACCTACCTGCGAGGATATTGCTCCCCCTTGAGTTCAGGTGCAACCCATCCAATCTGTACAGGTCCCACCTTCCCCAGAAGTTATCCCAATGATCCAAAAATCTAAAACCCTGCCCTCTGCACCAACTCCTCAGCCACGCAGTCAACTGCCATCTCCTCCAATTCTTACCGTCACTGTCACGTAGCACTGGCAGTAATCCTAAGAACGCCACCCTTGAGGTCCTGTTCTTCAGCCTTCTGTCTAGTTCCCGAAACTCACACTTCAGGACCTCATCCCTCTTCCTGCCTATGTCGTTGGTGCCAACATGTACCACGACTTCTGGTTGCTTTCCCTCTCGTACCAGGATGTTGTTCGCCCGGTCAGAGACATCCCAGACCCTGGCACCTGGGAGGACACACCCTTTCTGAGATATGGGGCCCAAAACTATTGACAATACGCTAAGTGCAGCCTGACTAGTGTCTTATAAAAGCTCAGCATTGTCTCCTGGCTTTTACTGAATCAGAGCTTGCTTGCCTGGCATTGCTAACAACGTTTCTTCTACCTCGTCCAGATGTAAATGGCCTTTCTTGCTGCGCTTTACTATCCCATAGTTTAAGGTCATGTTCGCAATAGTGACAGGGCCTTTGAGGGGTGCATCAATATGGATCTAGTTTTTGAAATCTCTCTAATGATACTTGAAACCTATCAATGCTCTGCAGGAGTGGATGAAGGCTTAGAATGTGATCAGTCATTATTTTAGATGCAAGAGAATGCAAATGCTGAAATCTGGGGAAACTCAGTGGGTCGAGCAGCACCTGCGAAAAAATTGTTGATGTTCTGGGATGAACTCTGAGCCAGGACCCCTTCAAGCCCTGATGCAGAGTTTCAACCTAAACAGTCTACAGTTCCTAACCTCCCACAGATGCTGCTCAACCCACTGAGATGCTTCAGCATTCAGCACTGAGCCCGCCAACCATCTGGACCACGTTCTCTTCTCACTACTGCCATCAGTAAGGAAGTACAAGAGCCATAGACATCACAGTACAAGATTCAGGAACTGTTATTACCCTTAAAACATCAGGCTATTGAACCAGTATGGATAACGTCACTCAACTTTACTCACTCCAACATCTCTAAGACCATAAGATACAGGAGCAAAATTAGGCCATTTGGCCCATTAAGTCTTTTCCACCATTTCATCATGGCTGATCCAATTTTCCTCTTAGCCCCAATCTCCAACCTTCCTTCCACATCCCTTCATGCCCTGACCAAACAAGAATCTATCAAACTCTCTCTCGAAATACACAACATCCACCAATTGTTCTTTGTCTACCCTGCTTGTTATTCCTTCAAAGAATTCCAACAAATTTGTCAAGCAAGGTTTTCCCTTTAGGAAACCATGCTGACTATGGCTTATTTTATTATAAAACCTTCAAGTACCCCGAAACCACATCCTTAATTGACTCAACCATCTTCCCAACTACTGAGGTCAACCTAGGAATAATCCTTTCTCTGTCGCTCTCCCTTCTTGAAGAATGGAGTGAGATTTGCAATTTTCAAGTCTTCCAGTATTGTTCCAGGACATTCTCCCTAGTAATGGTAACCTCACACACTTCATGCCCCCGACACCTGGAATTTCTACAATACTGCTAATGTCTTTCACAATGAAAACTGATGCAAAATACTGTAACACCCTGGGAAAGGTTTCACTGCTAATGTTGTAGGGTATTTCATGTAATGGTCTTTCAGTAGAAGCAGTTTTGGGTTATTGTTAGAGATAACGGGTGCTTAGGAATGTGAGCCATCCAACAGGAAAGAATGTTGGTGGGAGCGGGGCTTTTTCTGTGCTTGACACTGGAGTGAGCCTTGGTCTTTGTTCGGTGGGAGATGAAGAGAGAAGACACTGGAGAGAACCTTTCAAAGGATTTGATCCGGTGGGGACTGTGATTCAATGAAGCAAGGTGTGGGTGTCCATGGAGGATCAGTGAATTTGACCTTTGGAAGATCTAAGCTCCAACTTGTGCACATTTGACCATTTAATTATAATAGGCTCTTTTTGTTATTTTCTTTCTTTACTAACTCTTTAGTTAAATTAACATTCATAAATATACTTCCTTTAATTTTATGCATTATTTCTTGGCAATGATCTGTAACAGGGCAGCAAATCACACAGCATTCACACAAGGCTGGAGAATGGTAGGTTTCTTGGTGTACAGTTGGGAGACTGGCAGTGAGGGTTAATGAGCCATTTCCTGAGACGCCCAGGAAGAAAAGGGGTTCATTGAGGGGGTATTGCTCTGAATTGAGTGTGTTGGATGCTGTGTGATTGCCCTGAGCACTGATGATCAATTGGGTTGTGTGTTTAAGCCTGTGTTAAACTATTGTCCAGTAAAGTGATTAAGATATGTGGTTATGGACGCCGCAGGGATTGAGCAGTGGGATTACCTGTAGCTAATGCTTGTGTATTGAGTGGAGTGGATATTCGTAACCCAGATGAATTGCTGCTTAGGATTTTAAGTAACCTTACAGCATTTGGAAGGGTTATGGTACTGGAAAGGTGGTTTGACAAAATGGCAGACAAAGATTTCACTTTAGTTCAGATTAGTGCAGACATAACAGCAGTGGAACTGCCTGGTACTATTGGGGCCCTGGGAGAGGGGAGCCATGGGCTGTCCATATTTTCTGAGAAGAGGTGAGCATAGGTCAGGGTGCTGAGTTTCCTGTGGCTGGGGGTGGAGACTTTCGAAACAAGTTGTTCTCGTTTCTGCGGAGTGAGGGGAAGAAGTCTGATGCGAAAGTCTGATGAGTCCTCCAGCAAGGGGTGAGAACTCTGAGTTGGTATCAGCCCTCAAATTCCTGGCGAATAATTGGCAAAGTGTACTGGACTCCCAGTAATCGTAGGCTCAGGATGTTCGCAGGGGCTAAGCCCACCAGCGAGGGGGAGGAGGAATACGAGACTTGGGCAGAGCAGACCTCTCAGATGTTGGATGAGTGGCAGTGCTCTGATACTGGGAAAAGACAGCGACTGGTAGAGAGTTTGAGGGGGTCGGCTGCTGATGTAGTGAGATCCTTAAAGACAGAGAACCCCTTGCTGCTTCCGCAAGTGCTCGAAAATGTTTTTGTGCGACAGGAAGCCCAATGGAGCTTATGATGGGGTTTCAGAACATGTTTCAGAAGAAAGGGGAGGAACTTTTTGCCTACATTTTTTGGCTAGAGAGACAGCTGAGTTGCTTGTGGTGCAGAAGGACCATTCAAACGGCTGAGGTGAATCAGTTAAGAATGGACCAAGTGGCAAGAGGCACACAGTCACAGGACCTGATCACTTGCAGCCTCTGAATGTCTCGTAAGACCCGCTCCACCCCTCATTTGGTGAGCTGATCAGAGAAGTAAGAGAGGAGGAAAACGCGATGGAGGAGTCGGAGGCTTCCATCAGCAGGGTACAGTCCTCGGTGATAGCCTCCCATTGCCGAATTGACCCCTGATGTCCCACAAATGAGGGTATAACAGGTGTTCATGGCGGATTTGAGAACTGAGGAGTCCTGGTTATTACCGGTGGGTGCGGTGACCAAGCATAGTCATAGTCATAGTCATAGTCATACTTTATTGATCTCGGGGGAAATTGGTTTTCGTTACAGTTGCACCATAAATAATTAAATAGTAATAAAACCATGAATAGTTAAACAGTAATATGTAAATTATGCCAGGAAATAAGTCCAGGACCAGCCTATTGGTTCAGGGTCTCTGACCTCCAAGGGAGGAGTTGTAAAGTTTGATAGCCACAGGCAGGAATGACTTCCTATGACGCTCTGTGTTGCATCTCGGTGGAATGAGTCTCTGGCTGAATGTACTCCTGTGCCCAACCAGTACATTATGTAGTGGATGGGAGACATTGTCCAAGATGGCATGCAAATTGGACAGCATCCTATTTTCAGACACCACCGTCAGAGAGTCCAGTTCCATCTCCACAACATCACTGGCCTTACGAATGAGTTTGTTGATTCTGTTGGTGTCTGCTACCCTCAGCCTGCTGCCCCAGCACACAACAGCAAACATGATCGCACTGGCCACCACAGACTCGTAGAACATCCTCAGCATCGTCCGGCAGATGTTAAAGGACCTCAGTCTCCTCAGTAAAAAGAGACGGCCCTGACCCTTCTTGTAGACAGCCTCAGTGTTCTTTGACCAGTCCAGTTTATTGTCAATTTGTATCACCAGGTATTTGTAATCCTCCACCATGTCCACACTGACCCCCTGGATGGAAACAGGGGTCGCCGGTACCTTAGCTCTCCTCAGGTCCACAACCAGCTCCTTAGTCTTTTTCACATTAAGCTGCAGATAATTCTGCTCACACCATGTGACAAAGTTTCCTACTGTAGCCCTGTACTCAGCCTCATCTCCCTTGCTGATGCTTCCAACTATGGCAGAGTCATCAGAAAACTTCTGAAGATGACAAGACTCTGTGCAGTAGTTGAAGTCCAAGGTGTAAATGGTGAAGAGAAAGGGAGACAAGACGGTCCCCTGTGGAGCCCCAGTGCTGCTGATCACTCTGTCGGACACACAGTGTTGCAAGCACACGTACTGTGGTCTGCCAGTCAGGTAATCAAGAATCCATGATACCAGGGAAGCATCCACCTGCATCGCTGTCAGCTTCTCCCACAGCAGAGCAGGGCGGATGGTGTTGAATGCACTGGAGAGGTCAAAATACATGACCTTCACAGTGCTCGCTGGCTTGTCCAGGTGGGCGTAGACACGGTTCAGCAGGTAGACGATGGCATCCTCAACTCCTAGTCGGGGCTGGTAGGCGAACTGGAGGGAAGTCATTCCTGCCTGTGGCCATCAAACTTTACAACTCCTCCCTTGGAGGTCAGAGACCCTGAACCAATAGGCTGGTCCTGGACTTATTTCCTGGCATAATTTACATATTACTGGAGGGGATCTAAGTGTGGCCTGACCATAGGCCGGAGCAGCTCCAGAACAAGTCTCTCCAGGGTCTTCATGATGTGGGAGGTCAATGCCACCGGTCTGTAGTCATTGAGGCCACTGGGGCACGGCGTCTTCGGCACAGGGACAAGGCAAGACATCTTCCACAGCACAGGGACCCTCCGGAGCCTGATAAAGCCGCTAGGGAGCCGGACCCACTGAGGGAACGGACTACGCAGAGGGCCACTGTTGAATGGAGTCCCATGAAAAGGGGAACAACCGATGTTGTCTGTTACAACTGTGGTGAGGAGGGACACTAGTCGGGCGTGTGAAGGATGGGAAGACCCCAGAAAGTGAGCTCCCGGGTACTTAAGCAGAAAGGGATGTCAGGAAACTTCAAAGAGACCCAGTGAGGGAATGGCCTATGTCTCAGCGGGGTGGGGGGGGGGGGGACACATTCCAATCAATATATCAAGGAACACCCTAACGCAAAAACACCCTATTCCTGAAGGCTTAGTGTGGCCAAGCTCCAGTGTATCGCTACAGATAGAGGGTATTTATGCTGGAACCGTACTTGACACCTGCTCTCAGGCTACGCTGCTGTTTTACGACCAGTATTTGACGCATTTACCATTGACACCACTCAGTGTGCTAGAAATCTGGCGTCTTAGTGTGGATGACTATCCATATGATGATTACTTGTCATTGAAGCTGCAGTTTTTGGAGGCAGCTGTAAGCTGTATCTGAGGCCCTTGATACATTAGTGTTGGTTTTTCTGAACCCGGTTGAGAAAGATGAAGCTTCAATTCTTGTGGGATCAAATGCTTCTATTGTGAGGAGGCTAGTGGGAGCTAGCAAGGAGAAAGTTGGAGACAGCTTTCTGAAAACATTGTCCATTCACCCTGTGTTCTGAGCTGCTTTTGAGGAAGTGTGTGACCGCACTGGGCTGGATGACGAGCATGAACAAGGGACTGTGTGGTTCACCCAGTCAAAACCAGTCATGTTACGGTATGGGGAAGTAATGAGAGTGATGGGAAACCCCAAATTTCCAGGAATGCCTGATGCCGAGGGCCTCTTGGTGGTTGCTCCAGAAGACCATGAAGGAGAGTCAAGCTTACCTGCTGGGGTACTGGTGAGGCCCGAACTGCTAAAGCCCTTGGTTATACAAGTGAACAGAATGACAGGAACACCTCGGAGAGGGATGTCACCCTCAGGCAGGGAACGTCGATGGCACACCTTGTTCCAGTAGCTGTTTTGTCTAGTTTTCCTGTGAGACAAGTCAGGAAGAAACCCTCTCCTGGAAAGGGAAAGTTGTCAGCCAAGTCATTCAACTTTGGTGACTCCCCGATACGTGAAGGTTGGAAGAGGAGACTGACAGAGAAGACGTTGAAGCTGGAAGATGTCTTTTCTACTGACCAGTTTGATGTGGGTTGTTCCAAGAGTACTTGCCACTGGGTGACAGGGGTCTTGCCGTTCAGAGAAAGTCATGGTGATTGGCACCCACCGAGGTGGAGGACATTTGGCAGCATCTGCAGAAGCTGAAGAAAGCTGGGATCATCACTGAGTTCAGGAGATCCTTTCTGTCCTCCATGGCGGTGGTGAGGAAGAAGAATAGAAAGGTACAAATGTGTGTTGGTTATCGGACTCTGAGCCGATGCACAGTCCCAGAACAGTATATGGTTCCAAGGATGGAGGACATGTTGGCCTGCCTAAGTGGTGCGAATTGGTTCAGAGTGCTGGACCTGTGAACTGGGTATTACCAGTTCCCCATGAATGAGGCTGACAAGGAGAAGACAGCATTCATACGTCCACTGGGATTCTTCCTGTTTGAAAGGGTGCACCAGGCTATATCAGGAGACCGGGCTACTTTCCAATGTGCCTTGGAGAAAACTGTGGAGGATATGAACTTGCTTGAGGTGCTGGTGTAGCTGGATGATTTGATAGTGTTCGGGTCCACCCTGGAATATCATGAGGTGAGGCAATTTAAGGTGCTGGGCTGCTTGAAAGCTGAAGAGTTAAAACTTTCTCTGGACAAGTTCCAGTTCAGCAAGATATCTGCCAACTACGTTGGGCACATAGTCTCACGGAATAGAGTAGCTATAGATCCAGCAAAGATAGATGTGGTGACCACATGGCCAAGGCTCCAGACTGTCAGTACTTTGCGCTCGTTCCATGGGTTCTGTGGGTTCTATCGGAGGATCGTGAAGGCCTACTTTAAAGTGAGTCACCCCTTGAATCAGCTTCTGGGTGGTTCCCCTCTCTTGGGGAAGAAAGGGAGGACAAAAGGAGAGGAGGGTAAAGATTATCTTAGCCCTTCAGAGCCTTTTGGAGGAAAATGGGATACAAAATGCGAAGAGGCCTTTCTGTTGCTGAAGGAGCTGCTGACAAAAGCTTTTGTAGACCCCATAGAGATGCCAGCAGAAAGGGCTTAGGAGGTGTTCTGTATCAGGATCAGGGCACAGGGGTAAGACCTGTCACTTTTGTTAGCTGGAGTCTATCACCCTCCGAACGAAACTACCCCATGCACAAATTGGGATTTCTGGCATTGAAATACTCTGTGGTGGATAAATTAAGTGACTCGAGATAGTGCCAAGTTTGAGGTGAGGACAAACAACAATCCTCTAACTTATATTCTGGATATGGCGAAATTGGATGTCACAGGCCCTCATTGATTGGTGGTGTTGTCTGCCTGTGATTTCAGCCTAAAGTACCAGCTAGGAAGTTGGAACATTGATGCCAATGCTTTGTCCCAACATGTGCATGAAGGACCAGAAATGGACAGAAAGTGGGAGAGCATTCCTGCCCCTGGAGTCAAAGCTATATGCCAGTTTTCCAACACGGGGAAGGCAGAGGCAAGGCATCTGGGAGCTTCTGGTTGTGCCATTCCATAAGCTTACTGGAACCTGACTGTTCTAAATACAAAGCAGTTGTCTAAGCTGAGTCCTGGGGAAGTGGCAGCCGCTCAGTAAAATGACCCCAGCATTGGTACCATTTGGTCAGTGGTTGCGAAAGGGGACATGGCCCAAGCAGACAGGATGAAACAGTCTGTGGTGCCTCTACTACTGAGAGAGTGACCCACTGGCAAAGTGCTGGGTCACGACATACTGTATGTATGGATTTTCTATCCAGGGAGCCGGGTACCAGTGACATGGCGAATGTCTTGGTCCTTATGGATCACTACACCAGATATGCGCAATCCTTCCCTACAGCAGATCAGAGGGTGTCCACCATGGCCAAAGTGTTATGGGAAAAGTATTTTGTGCATTATGGCCTCCACAGATGGATGCATACCAATCAGGGAAGGCATTTCAAGAGTAGGCTCATATGTGAGTTACTGAGCATGTTTGGAGTTGAGAAGTTAAGGACTACACTTTATCACCCATAGGGTGATCCCCAGACTAAGAGGTTCAACCATACACTACTAGACATGCTCAGAACCTTGGAGATCAGTAAGAAGAACAAGCGGAGTCAACATATTGGACATCTGGTCTACTGCTACAACTGTACACAGAATGAAGATACCGGGTACTCACTGTATTATCTGATGCTTGGGCGTGAGGCAAGGTTGCCCGTTGACCTCTATTTTGGGACTGGAGGAGAAGATTTGCCACAGAAGACCTATCTGAAGTACGTGTCTGATATGAGGCGGGGATTGCAAAAGCAGAATCAAAGAAACAAGAGGAGATATGATCAAAAGGTTAGGTTCTCACAAATGAGGCCTGGAGACAGTCCTTATAAGGAATTTGGGGCTACCTGGGAAGCGTAAGTTGGCTGACTGCTGAGCGGCTATGCCCTATGTAGTGGATACGTAGATGCCAAATGTACCAGTTTTCCGGATGAAACCAAAGTATAGGAATGGAGCTGTTAAGATTCTCCATTGGAGCTGCCACCTACCTCTGGGACAAGAGGTACGTGTTGCCCAGAGCCCGACTTGGAGCCTATACCCTAGTAAGAGGAGGCTGCGACAATGTGCAAGAACAAAAGGGCAAGCAGGACTTAACCACAAATTGTGGTACAGGCTTGGAGGATGAGGAAATGGAGGTGTGGTATATGCTGCCCTTTGCAAACTCCCCAATAATTGATGAAGAGATCCCCAACCCTCCCCATACTGATATGGGTGAAATGGGGGTAACTAGCAATGGGCAGGCAGGTTTGAGGTTAGACAGTGACATGAGACTGGGCTTTGAAGTAACTGGACATGAAGCCAAGCTCAGCCAGGAGCTGAGGGGATCTGAGTTGTTGGGAGGCACGAGTAGTGGACAGGGAGAGGCCTTTTCATGTGGGCACGAAAGATCCCAGGGAGTGCCTGAAACTGAAGAAGTAGATATGGGCTAAGGAGTTCTCAAAGAGTCAGGAAACTTCCAGATAGGATGGCCAATGTAGCACCAGTGGAACAGAGTGTTGCACCTTTCCCCTTAATGGGATATGTCACTGTGATTTACACATGGATCGGAGGTCCTGACCTCATGAAATTCCTCTGAAACTTTGTGTTATTTGTGAAGGGGTGATAAATTATCTCAAAGTCTTGAGGACATAATTATTTTTGGTGGGGGGAGAGTGTAACACCCTGATAAATGCTTCACTACTAATATTGTAGGGTATTTCATGTAATGGTCTTTCTGTAGAAGCAGTGTTTGGGTTATTGTTAGAGATAACAGGTGCTTAGGAGCGTGGGTCATCCAATCAGGAGAACAGGAGAGAAGGTGTGGGGTCGAGAGGTTTTTTTTTGTGGCTGACACGTGTGTGAGCCTTGCTCTTTGTTTGGCAGGAGATGAAGAGACAAGAGGTTGGAGAGAACCAGTTATAGGATTCGATCTGGTGGGGACCATGATTAAATGGAGCAAAGTGCTGGAGTCTACTGAATACCAGTGAACAGTGGGCTTCTCGGCGCTGAGTTGGGAGACTGCTAGCGATGGCTAACGAGCCATTTCCTGAGACACCTGGGAAGAAAGGTGGTTCATTACTTATTCAGTTTGTTGCCATTTCCTTGTCCCCATTACTACCTCTCCAGTGTCGTTTTGCAACTATCTGATATCCACTTTCACCTCTTTTTTACACTTTACCTATCTGAAGAAACGTCTGGTATCCTCTTTAATATTTTGGGGTAGCTTAATTTCATATTCCATCTTTACCTTCTTAATGACTTTTTTAGTTGCCTTCTGTTGGTATTTAAAAGCTTCCCAATCCTCTAACTTCCCACTAATTTTTACTCAGCAAGGACCTGGACCCATAGCAATTTGCCTATCGTCACAATAGGTCAACAGCAGACGCAATCTCCATGGCTCTTCAGACAGCTTTAGACCACCTAGACAACACCAACACTTACGTCAAGATGCTGTTTATCGACTATAGCTCAGCATTTAATACCATCATTCCCACAATCCTAATTGAGAAATTGCAGAACCTGGGCCTCTGTACCTTCCTCTGTAATTGGATCCTCGACTTCCTAACTGGAAGACCACAATCTGTGTGGATTGGTGACGATCAACACTGGTGCACCTCAAGGGTGTGTGCTTAGCCCACTGCTCTACTCTCTCTATACTCTTGACTGTGTGGCTAGGCATAGCTCAAACACCATCTACAAATTTGCTGACGATACAACCACTGTTGGTAGAATCTCAGGTGGTGACAAGAGGGTGTACAGGACTGAGATATGCCAACTAATGGTATGGTGCCACGGCAACAACCTGGCACTCAACGTCAGTAAGACGAAAGAACTGATTGTGGACTTCAGGAAGGGTAGGACGAAGGAGCCTATCGTCACAATAGGTCAACAGCAGACGCAATCTCCATGGCTCTTCAGACAGCTTTAGACCACCTAGACAACACCAACACTTACGTCAAGATACGTCATAGAGGGTTCAGAAGTGGAGAGAGTGAGCGGCTTCAATTTCCTGGATGTCAAGATCTCTGAAGATCTAACCTGGTTCCAACATATTTATGTAGTCATAAAGAAGGCAGGACAGCGGCTATACTTTATTTGGAATTTGAAACTATTAGGCATGTCAACAAATAGGCTCAAAAACTTCTATAACTATACTGTGGACAGCATTCACTGTCTGTATGGAGGGGCTACTGCACAGGACTAAAAGAATCTGCAAAAGGATGTAAATCTAGTCATCTCCATCTTGGGCACTAGCCCACAAAGTACCCAGGACATCTTTAGGAAGCGGTGTCTCAGAAAGGCGGCATCCATCATTAAGGACCTCCAGCACCCAGGGCATGCACTTTTCTCACTGTTACCATCAGATAGGAGATACAGAAGCCTAAAGGCACATACTCAGCGTTTCAGGAACTAAATGGACTTTGAAGCTTTGGATACTACCTCACTTTTTTAATATACAGTATTTCTGTCTTTGCACATTTTTTAAATAATCTATTCAATATACATAATTGATTTACTTGTTTATTTATTATGTTTTATTTATTTATTATTATTATTTTCCTCTCTCTGCTAGATTATGTATTGCATTGAACTGCTGCTGCTCAGTAAATAAATTTCACGTCACATGCCGGTGATAATAAACCTGATTCTGATTTTGATTCTCTATTATCTTCCCTCCCTTTGGCTTTTATGTTGGCTTTGACTTTCCTTGTTAGGCATGATTGTGTCATCTTACTTTTAGAATATTTTTCCTCTTTAGGATAGAAATATATCCAGTGCCTTCCGAATTGCTTCCAGAAACTTCTGCAGTTGCTGCTCTGCCATCATCCCTGCCAGTGTTCTTTTCCAGTCAATTCTGGCCAACTCTTCTCTTGTGCCTCTGTAATTCCTTTTATTCCACTGTAATACTGACACATCTAACTTCAGCTTCTCCTTCTCAAATTTCAGGGTGAATTTGATCATATCATTATCACTTGGCCTTCTGGGTTCTTTTACCTTAAGCCCTCTAATCAAATCTTGTTCATTGCATCACATGCAGTCCAGAAAGTTGAGACCCTAGTGGGCTCAACCATGAGCTGCTCTAAAAAATATCTCATAGGCTTTCTAGAAATGCGCCTTCTTAGAACTCCGCACCAATCTGATTTTCAAAATCTACCTGCAGATTGAAATCGCCCACGACTATTGTAACATTGCATTTTTGGCATGCATTTTTTATCTCCTGTTGTAATTTATAAACCATATTACTACTGTTTGGAGGTCTGTATATAACTTCCATCAGGGTTTTTTTTACCCTTGCAGTTCCTTAGCTCTATCCACAACGATTCAACACCTTCTGACCCTATGTCACCTTTTTCTAATGATTTAATTTCATTTTATACCAACAGAGTCACTCCGCCCCCTCTGCCTTCCTGCCTATCATTTTGATGCAATGTATATCTTTGGATATTAAGCACCCAACTATAATCTTCTTTCAGCTATGATTCAGTGATATCTACAAGATCATATTTGCCAATCTGTAACTGTGTTACAAGTTCATCGACCTTATTCCATGTATTGCGCGCATTCAAATATAACACCTTTAGTCCTGTAAGACCATAAGACAAAGGAGCAGAAGTCGGCCATTCAGCCCATCAAGTCGGATCCGCCATTTTAACATGGGCTGATCTATTCTCCCATTTAGTCCCACTCCCCTGCCTTCTCACCATAACCTTTGATGCCCTGGCTACTCAGATACCTATCAATCTCTGCCTTAAGTACACCCAATGACTTGGCCTCCACTGCTGCCCGCGGCAACAAATTCCATAGATTCACCATCCTCTGACTAAAAAAATTTCTTCGCATCTCTGTTCTGAATGGGCGCCCTTCAATCCTTAAGTCATGCCCTCTCGTACGAGACTCCCCACCATGGGAAACAATTTTGCCACATCCACTCTGTCCATGCCTTTCAATATTCGAAATGTTTCTATGAGGTCCCCCATCATTCTTCTAAACTCCAAGGAATACAGTCCAAGAGCGGACAAACGTTCCTCATATGTTAACCCTCTCGTTCCCAGAATCATTCTAGTAAATCTTCTCTGAACTCTCTCCAACGTCAGCACATCCTTTCTTAAATAAGGAGCCTAAAACTACCCACAGTAATCCAAGTGAGGTCTTACCAGTGCCTTATAAAGCCTCAACATCACATTCCTGCGCCTATACTCTATTCCTCTAGAAATGAATACCAACATTGCATTTGCCTTCTTCACCATCAACTCAACCTGGAGTTTAACCTTAAGAGTATCCTGCACGAGGATTCCCAAGTCCCGTTGCGTCTCAGAACTTTGAATTCTCTCCCCATTTAAATAATAGTCTGCCCATTTATTTCTTCTGCTAAAGTGCATAACTATACACCTTCCAACATTGTATTTCATTTGCCACTTCTTTGTCCATTCTCCCAATCTATCCAAGTCTCTTTGCAGAGTCTCTGTTTCCTCAGCACTACCGACCCCTCCACATATCTTTGAATCATCAGCAAACTTAGCCACAAAACCATCTATTCCATAATCCAAATTGTTGGTGTACAACGTAAAAAGAAGCGGCCCCAATACGGACCCCTGTGGAACACCACTGGTAACCGGCAGCCAACAAGAATAGGATCCCTTCATTCCCACTCTGTTTCCTGCCAATCAGCCAATGGTCTATCCACGTATGTAACTTTCCCGTAATTCCATGGGCTCTTATCTTGTTAAGCAGACCCATGTGTGGCACCTTGTCAAAGGCCTTCTGAAAATCCAAATATACAAAATCCACTGCATCTCCCTTGTCTAGCCTACTTGTAATTTCCTCAAAAAATTGCAATAGGTTTGTCAGGCAGGATTTTCCTTTAAGGAAACCATGCTGAGTTCTACCTACCTTGTCATATGCCTCCAGGTACTCTGTAAACTCATCCTTGACAATCGACTCCAACAACTTCCCAACCACCGATGTCAAGCTAACAGGTCTATAATATCCTTTTTGCTTCCTTGCCCCCTTCATAAATAGCAGAGTGACATTAGCAATCTTCCAGTCCTCCAGAACCATGCCAGAATCTATTGACTTTTGAAAGATCTTTGCTAATGCCTCCACAATCTCCACAGCTACTTCCTTCAGAACACGAGGGTGCATTCCATCTGGTTCGGGAGATTTATTTACCCTTAGACTATTCAGCTTCCTGAGTACTTTCTCTGTAGTAATTGTGACTGCGCACACTTCTCTTCCCTGATGCTCTTGAGTGTCTGGTATACTGCTGATGTCTTCCTCAGTGAAGACTGATGCAAAATACTCATTCAGTTCCTCTGCCATCTCCCTATCTCCTATTACAATTTCTCCAGCATCATTTTCTATCAGTCCTATATCTACTCTCACCTGTCCTTTACGCTTTATATGCTTGAAAAAGCTTTTAGTATCCTCTTTGATATTATTTGCTAGCTTCCTTTCATAGTTCATCTTTTCTCTCTTAATGATCTTCTTAGTTTCCTTTTGTAAGCCTTTAAAAACTTCCCAATCCTCTGTCACTAATTTTTGCTTCCTTGTATGCCCTCTCCTTTGCTTTAACTTTGGCTTTGACTTCTCTTGGCAGCCACAGTTGCATCCTTTTTCCACTCAAAAATTTCTTCTTTTTTGGAATATATCTGTCTTGCACCTTGCTCACTATGCGCATAAACTCCAGCCACTGCTGCTCTGCCGTCTTTCCCGCCAGTGTTCCTTTCCAGTCAACTCTGGCCAGTTCCTCTCTCATGCCACTGTAATTTCCTTTACTCCACTGAAATACCGACACATCGGATTTCGGCTTCTCTTTCTCAAACTTCACAGTGAACTCAATCATGTTATGATCATTGTCCCCCAAGGTTTCCTTCACCACAATTTCTCTAATCGCCTCCGGTTCATTACACAATACCGAATCCAGTACAGCCGATCCCCTAGTGGGCTCAACGACAAGATGTTCTAAAAAGCCATCTCGCTAACATTCTACAAATTCTCTCTCTTGAGAATCAGTGCTGACCTGATTTTTCCAATCCATTCGCATGTTAAAATCCCCCACAATTCTCATAACACTGCCTTTCTGATAAGTTTTTTCTATTTCCTGTTGTAATTTGTAGTCCACATCACTGCAGCTGTTAGGAGACCTGTATATAACTGCCATCAGAGTCCTTTTACCCCTGTGATTTCTTAGCTCAACCCATAAAGATTCTGCACCTTCCGATCCTATGTCACCTCTTTCTAATGATTTCATATAATTTCTTACCAATAAAGCCACGCCTCCCCCTCTGCCTACCTTCCTATCCTTCTGATACACCGTGTATCCTTGGATGTTCAGCTCCCAGAGACGTGCATCCTTTAGCCACGTCTCAGTGATGGCCACAATATCATACCTGCCAATCTGTAGCTGTACGACAAGATCATCCACTTTATTCATTATGCTGCGTGCATTTAAGTATAACAACTTAAGACCAGTGTTTGGTACTTATTGCTTTGATTGCACTGCAACTCATCCCAATGTCTGCAAATTTGCCCCATCACCTACCTGTCCTTCCTGACATCTTTACTGCTCACTATCTTAGATTTATTTCTGTTTTCCCCTTCCTCTGCTCTATCATTTTTTTTCTGTAGGGTGTTCTTTAACATATGCCTGTGCAATAGAGGGGAATCAAAAGAAACTCGATAGTTCCTCGAATATTTTAATGTAGGGTGAACGTTCAGGTACAGTATGTTTACCAGACAGCGTTAGCAGAGAGGTAAACAGAGTCACTGGGAATTTGATGACAGGATCATTATATCAGGTCAGGTCAGAGACATGTTCTCAGAAACTTGTTTTCCCTGATCGATTCATATGTAAAATAATTAGTAAAGTGTCAGTCAAACAATTGGATGGGGGATATTTGTTTTCATTCATATTATTCTGAACATACTGTTCTGATGATGTCACTGATAATCTGAACCAATCTTTCCTCAACAGCTGTATATTTGCACAGTTCTTGGCAGGCTCTGGAAATCACAAGTAAGGTTAAAATGATATATGTAATTTAATCACAATATTTAATGATAATGATCCAGACCTTTCAGTCTGGTGATTCCACATTCACAAGTTGAAAGCATCACATGCAGAATATAACAAGAGTTGGGTAGTTCTGTTTAGCTGCATAAAACATTATCATCCTCTGTGTCACAGAGATCTATTTAAAGCGCATTGGAGTACTATTGCTGAGGGGCAAAATGAATGGGCTTATGACAGGCCTGGAATCATTACTTAATTAATTTAGACAGAGATGTCAGTATTAATTATAACGAGAAAAATTAGAGTCATTTTTCAATGTAATGAACATATAGTTAGGAGGAAAGCAGGGATCAGTACGAGCAGAGATCCACTGGATTGTATAATGGAAAGCAGGCTATTCATTAAAGATTGGATACAATTTGCTATTATTGTGACATTTTTAATCAATTTTATTCAATCATGAATGCAAAGGTTCAGGAAAATGTCAGAGCTGATTTTTTTTAGGAAAATGCAAGCCATTGATAAATTGCATGGGCTGATGACAAGATTGATTATAGCAGCTTGTTCCATGGTATTAGTGAATAAATGAATACCTTTATCCTTGCAACTAAACAAACTAATCACTGGGGTGCCTGTAGCTACACAAATATATAGTTCAAGTTCAAGTTTATTGTCATTCAACTGTACTCATGTATACTGCCAAACGAGACAAAATTCCTCTGCACCAAGGTGTACAACTCACGACATATAACTCACACACGTAACATATTATACACATAATATTACCTCCAATAAATTAACAATAATAAGGTACATTTATGATGCAAGTTCAAACAGTATAACTCCACTGGTGCTTCATAACATGATGAGACCTATATGGTGGCAGGGTGTTCAGTAGTCTCACAGCCTCGGGGAAGAAACTGCTCCCCACCCTAACAGTTCTTGTCTTCATGCTATGGTACCTCCTGCCTGATGATACAGAGTCAAAAAGATTGTTGGACGGATGGGAAGAATCACTGACAATCTTGAGGGCCCTGAATACCTGAATATGTAGCGTTCCTGATGAATATCTCTAATAGGGGGAAGAGAGAAAATTAAATTCTAAATGCTCAAAGTAGGTTATTTTATTTAAATTATGATTGTCTTTGAATTGCTTTTATCATTACCACTGTTGTAATTGCAAAATAGTAGATTTACGCTGTCAATCTTCACAACAGTCTTCAGTAAACAAGCAATTGGACTGAGCATATTGGCATTGGTGTTGGCTTATTATTGTCACATGTGCCAAGGAGTGATTGGACCAGGAACCAGTGCTGAGATTTGATTGACAGGAACAATCCATATTGTGCTTTATTGTAATTCTACATGCTATATCGTAATTATATAGAATCATGGAAAAGTACCTTGGGAAGGATGGATTTGGGTAGATTGGGAAGGCAGTGAACACAGAATAAAAATCTGGCTATGGAAAAATCACCTTGTCATACTCAAAGTCTGTGAAAAAGGGAGGGGTAGGACCCTTTTGATGCAGAACCTAGTCTTAGCTGTCTTATAAGGCTGTATATAAGCAGAATCTCAAAGATCATTTATAGAGGGACTTGTACTAATATTATTTTGTGATTGTATTATGCTTTATTGTAACTGTATCATAATTATATAGAGTCATAGAAAAGTACAGCACAGAAAGGCCATTCTGCCCACTTAGCCATTGCCAATTGTGCTGGCAGCTCATTCCATAGTTTCACAAACCACTAAGTGAAGAAGTTTCCCCTTCATGTTCCCCTTAAACTTTTTACCTTTCACCCTCAATCCATGACCTCTAGTTGTAGTCCCATCCAACGGTGGAAAAAGCCTGCTTGCATTTATCCTTTCTATACCCTTCATAATTTTGTATATCTCTATCAAATCAACTCTCAATCTCCTATGTGCGAAGGAATAAAGTAATATATTATTCATTCTTTCCTTAAAACTCAGGTCCTCTAGAATGGCAACATCCCTATAAATCTTCTCTGTACTCTTTCAACTTTGTTTACATCTTTCCTGTAGGTGGCTGACCAAAACTGCACACAACACTGCAAGTTAGTACTCACCATCATTTATACAACTTCAATATAACATCCCATATCCTGTACTCAGTACTTTTATTTATGAAGGCTAATGTGCCCACAGCTTTCTATATGGTTTTATCTACCTGTGCCGCCATTTCAATGAGTTATGGACCTGTATTCCCAGATTCCTTTGTTCTACCACACTCCTCAGTGGCCTTCCGTTCACTGTGTAAGACATACCCTGGTTGGTCCTACTGAAGTGCAACACCTTGCACTCATCTGCATTAAATTCCATCTGCCATTTTTCCTGCTGATCCAGATCTCGCTACAAGCTCTGATCACCTTCCTTGCTGTCCACTACATCCTCAATCTTAGTGCCATTCACAAATTTGCTAATACAGTTAACCATGTTATCTTCCAGATCGTTGTTATGGATGACAAACAACAACGGACCCAGCACTGATCCCTGCAGCACTCCAGTCACAGGCCTCCAGTCAGAGAGGCAACCATCCACAAGCACTCCCTGGCTTTTCCCACAAAGCCAATGACTAATCCAATTTACTACTGCATCTTGAATGCTTTGGACTCTCAACATTTCACTTTTGAAGCCTCACACTTACCAAGTATACCTTTTCCAGCAAACATCCCGTTCCAATCCACACTTGCCAGATCCTTTCTGATGCCATCAAAGTTGGCTTTTCTGCAATTTAGAATCTCAACCTGTGGACCAGGCCTATCTTTCTGAATATTTACTTTGAAACTAATGACACTGTGATTTCTAGATGCAAACTGTTCCCCTACACAAACTTCTGTCACCTACCCTGTCTCATTCCCAAACAATAGATCAAGCGTTACACACTCTCATTGGGATTTTATGTACTAATGAAGGAAATTTTCCTGAACACAGTTGACAAATTCTATCCTATCTAGTTCTTTTGTAGAATGGGAGTCCCAATCAATATGTGGAAAGTTAAAAGCATCTGCTCTAACAACCATATGCTTCTCGCAGCAACTTGCAATCTCACTGCAGATTTGTTCCTCTAAATGCCTCCAACTGCTGGATGGTCTGTAATATCACCGCGTTAACATGGTCACACCTTTCTTATTTCTCAGTTCCACCCATAATGCCTCACTAGAGGCATTCTATTACCTTCAAGTTCAGTTTTGCAGTAATCCTACTCAGTTCTCCTTTCTTTAGGTTGGGAAAAATTACTTGTATCAAAATAGGGCTGCTTATAGTGACAATACTTCAAGGAGGGCGCATTCACAACCAGAACATAGAACAGTACAGCATAATATGAGTTCGTTGGTCCATGATGTTGTGCCGTCCCAAATAAACATATTCCACAATCAATCTAACTCTTCTCTCCTCTGTATCCCATAGGCCTCCATTTTTCTTATATCTATGTGCCTAACTAAGAGACTTTAAAATTGTAACAGCCTCTAACACTACCCCGAGTATTGCATTCCAGCCATCCACCACTCTCTGTGTAAAAGCCCGCCTCTGACACCTCGAAGCTTTCTTGCAATGGATATCTTCTAATCCTGGCAGGCAGCATTCTGCTAAATCTCCTCTGCATTCTCTCTAATCCTGGCAGGCAGCATTCTGTTAAATCTCCTCTGCATCCTCTCTAATCCTGGCAGGCAGCATTCTGCTAAATCTCCTCTGCATTCTCCCTGAAGCCTCCACATCCTTCTTCTAGTGAGAACAGATTCTGCTTTTTAACTTTGATATTCCAAAGTGCATCATCTCACACTTTTCCAGATTGAACACCATCTGCCATTTCTCCACCCAGTTCTGCATCCTGTTTCTATCATTTGTAAACTACGATGGCCTTCTACACTACCTGCAACACCTCAAACCTTTGTGTCACCTGCTAACGCACTTCATTTTCTCGTCTGTCATTAATAAAAATCATAAAGAACAGGGACCACCAAACAGGCCCCCTGTGAAACACTGCAAGTCACCAAACAGGTTCCTGTGGAACACCACAAGTCACCACTAGTCACCGAACTCCGCCAACCACCACACTCTACCTTCGGTTAGCAAACCAATTCTGAATCCACGCAGCCAAATCCCCATGGATCCAATGACTTTTTGGACAAGCGTACCATGGGGAACTTTGACAAAAGCTTGACTAAGTTCCATATACACCGCATCCACTGCTCTACCCTCATCAGTTAGTTCATCACCTCCTTGAAAAGCTCAGTTAGGCTCATGAGACATGACTGACCCCTCAAAAAGCCATATTGACTATTGCTAATCAGATTATGCTTCCCCAAATGCTCATAAATCCTGTCCCTAAGAATCCTCTTCAGGATAATTTCCATCCCCATACAGGCAATTTTGGCTGATAACAACCTACAAAGTTACCTAAATAATATTGACAACCTGTGGGTGAAATGGACTCTTAAAACATGGAAAACTATTATAAAAGAATATAAACTAGAGAGAGACATTGCAATTCTTAAATGATGTGCACATGACTCGGATTTTACACCGAATAAACTGGATGCTAGATTTAAGGACTGGACAGTTAAAGGAATAACAGCTATTTGCAATATAATGAAAGAAGGAACACTGTTCAGTTTTGAAATGCTCAAAGAGAAACACTTATTAGAAAAACAAGACTTTTACCAGTATTTACAGATGCGACAATATGTTAATAGGACGGTTAAAAATGCAACCAAGGCAAGTACATGTCTGATAGAGCTATTTAGGAAAGTATATAATTCAGACAACGGTAGTAGAATAATTTCAAGCGTTTATAAGGGTTTGTCAAATCTTAAAACACATTTGACTTCATACATTAAAAGAAAATGGGAGGAGGAAGGAGGGATGATAATATCTGAGGAAGATTGGACTATAATATGGAGGTATCAATAGAAGTGTACCAGTTCACAGTGGGAAAAAATTTAGGTGGAAAAACTTGATAAGATACTTTATTACACCCTCTCAGAAATCCCATTGTAATAGTAACCCCTCTGCTTGCTGGAGAAATTGTGGAAATCGAAATGCAAACTATTATCATATTTTCTGGGAATGCCCCGTTATCAAAGACTATTGGAGTGGGATACATAATGCCCTGCAAGACATCTTTAAATGTGAAATATCCTTAAGAGAGTAAGACAATATATTTTAGGTATATACCTCAAGAATGGTTGAAAAGAGATAAATATTTAATGAATGTACTGCTGGTGGCTGGTAAAAAGAGCCTTACCAGGAAATGGTTATCACAGGAGAGCCCAACTTTAAATGTATGGATGGAAATTACAATGGACATTTACAAAATGGAGAAGATAACAGCATCCGTTAATCATAAGTTGGAACAATTTTATTCATACTGGAAAAAAATAGTTTACCTACATAACACCTCATAGGCCTGATTTTATTCTCACAAGTCAATGAATATTTTGTAAAAAAAATTCACTCCCTACTCTGTACATAGTTTTCTTCTTTCGATTGTTCTTTCTTTCCTCTCCTTTCTATAAGTGTATACCTCAGAGAAATATAATGTGAAGATTTGTGACAAATATGATTATATGATATATATGTACAGTATCTGAAATACATCTTATGGAAATGTTTGTTTGATGATGAAATTCAATAAAAAATAAATTACAAAAAAAAATCCTCTCCAATAGCTTACATCATCGGTGTAAGACTCACTGGTCTGTAATTCCCAAGATTTGCCATATTCCCTTTCTTGAACTATGGAACAATATTTGACATCATCCAATCCTCGGGTACTCTTGTGGACAGGGATGAAGTAAATACAATTGTTAATGCCTCAGCAATCTCTTCCTTTGCTCCCCTTAGTAACCGGGGTATATCTCATCCACCCCTGTGTTTTACCCATCCTAATAAAGTTCCAACCCTACTTTTTTTTCACCTTAATATGTTCCAGCATATAGCCTGTTGAATGCTGATGTTACATTCGTCAAGGTCCTGTTTCTTAGTATACACTGAAGCAAATTGTTCATTAAGGACCTCTCCAACTGCTCTGCCTCCGGGTACACATTTCCTACTTTATCCCTGACTCTATCCTCCTTCAATCTAGTCATCTTCCTATTCTTTACATACGCATAAAAAAATTGGGGCTTTCCTTAATCCTACTCTCCAAGGTCTTCTCATGTCCCCTTCCTATTACCCTCTAGACTCCTCTCTGTTCTTTGCTTCCTAAACTTAAGTGTGCTTCCTTCTTCTGCTTGCTTAACTATTCTATTTCTCTTGTCAACCCTGGTTCTTTCACTCTGCCATACTTTTCACATCTCAGTGGGACAAACCTACCCAGCGCCCAATGAAAGTGGTACCTAACCAACCTTCACATTTCTGTGGTGCATATCTCTGAGAACACCTGTTTCCAAATTATGCTCTCAGGTTCCTGCCTAATACAACATAATTAGCCCTTATCCCAGTTAAGTACTTCCCCATGTCATCAAAGATATTTGCAAGTTTCTACAGATGTACTGTAGAGAGCATTCTAACTGGCTGCATCACCATCTGGAATGGGAGGCAGAAGGGGAACTACTGCAGAGGATCAAAATAAGATGTAGAAAGTTGTGAGCTCGGTCAGCTCCATCATGGGCACTAGCATCCAGGACAACTTTAAGGAGTGATGCCTCAAAAAAGGCAGCATCTATCATTAATGACCCCCATCACCCAGAACATGCCCTCTTACCATCAGGACAGAGGTACAGAAGCCTGAAGGCACACACTCAATGATTCAGGGACAGCTTCTTTCCCTCTGCCATCAGATTTCTAAATGAACATTGAACCCATGAACACATTCTCACTACTTACTTAATTTTACAATTTTTTTATATCTATATAGTGCCTATATAAAGCTATAAAAAGTATTCACCCACTCCCCCACCCCGCAAGTTTTCATGTTTTATTGTTTTACAACACTGAACCACAGTGAAGTGAATTTGGCGTTTTTGACACTGATCAACAGAGAAAGACTGTTTCGTGTCAAAGTGAAAACAGATCTCTACAAAGTGATTTAAGTTAATAACAAATATTAAAACACAAAATAATTGATTACATAATTACCTGCTCCCTTCAAGTCAGTTTTTAGTAGATGCACCTTTGGCAGCAATTACAGCCTGGAGTCTGTGTGGATAGGTCTCTATCAGCTTTGCACATCTGGACAATTGCAATTTTTCTCGATTCTGCTTTACAAAACTGCTCAAGCTCTGTCAGGTTGCACGGGGATTGTAAGTGAACAGCACTTTTCAAGTCCATCCATAAGTAAGCCATTCCTTTGTAGCTTTGGCTTTGTGCTTGGAGTCATTGCCTTGCTGGAAAACCAATCTTCTCTCGAATCACAGTTCTCTTGCAGACTGTATCAGGTTTTCTTCCAGGATTTCCCTGTACTTTGCTGCATTCATTTTACCTTGTACCTTCGCAACCCTTCCAGGACCTGCTGCTGTGAAGCATCCCCACAGCATGATGCAGCCACCACCATGCTTCATGGGAGGGGTGGTGTGTTTTTGATGATGTGCAGTGTTTAGCTTACACCAAACATAGTGTTTAGTCTGATGGCTAAAAAGCTCAATTTTGGTTTAATCAGACCATAGAACCTTCTTCCAGATGAGTTCAGAGTCTCCCACATGCCTTCCAGCAAACTCTTGCCAAAGTTTCATGAGAATTTTTTCAAACAGTGGCTTCCTCTTTGCCATTCTCACATAAAGCTGCAACTGGTGATGTACCTGGGCAACAGCTGTTGCATCCACAGTCTCTCTCATCTCAGCCACTGGAGCTTGTAACTCCTTCAGAGTTGTCATTGGCCCCTTGGTGGCCTCCATCACTAGTCCTCTTCTTGCACGGTCACTCAGTTTTTGAGGACAGCCTGCTTTGGGCAGATTTGCAACTGTGCCATATTCTTTCCACTTCTTGATAATTGACTGAGCTGTACTCCAAGCAATATTCAGTGACTTGGAAATGTTCTTGTATCCTTCTCCTGACTTGTGCTTTTCAATAACCTTTTCGCAGATTTATTTGGAGAGTTTGTTTATCTTTATGTCGTAGTTTTTGCCAAGATACTGACTCACCAGCAGTCAGACCTTCCAGATACAGGTGTATTTTTACTACAATCAATTGAAACACCTTGACTGCACACCGTGATCTCCATTTTACTAATTATGTGACTTCTAAAACCAATTGGCTGCAACAGTGATGATTTTGTCTGTCATATTAAAGGGGGGTGAAAACTTAAGCAATCAATTATTTTGTGTTTTATACTTGTAATTAATTTTTATCATTTTGTAGAGATTTGTTTTCACTTTGGCACGAAAGAGTCAAAAAAACTCAAATTAAATCCACTGTAGTTCAAAGTTGTAAAACAATAAAACATGAAAACTTCGAAGAGGGTGAATACCTTTTCTAAGCACTGTACATATACTTACAGTAATTCGAAGTTTTATTATATATTGCAGTGTACTGCTGCAATATATAATAACAACAAATTTGACAACATATGCCAGTGATATTAAACTTGATTCTGATTCTGATCGGGTGCTCATTTGGTCAATCAAACTGAGTGACTATATTTTTGCACATTTTCATGTGTTCATAAAGTTATCCGTACATTATGGAAACAGGATATATGACCACTACTCTGCACTGACCCCCTACACTCATTTATACCAGGGGTTCCCAACCTTTTCATGCCATGGAACCCTTAAGCAAGGTTTCCATGGGCTCTGGGTTGAGAATCCATGATTTTTACTAACCTTCGCTCATTCTGTTTTATTCTCAGCACCTTCCTATCAATCCACCACCCTATCCCTCACTGGATTCTATCACTTACCTGCACACTATTGGTAATTTATAGCTGCTATTCAAACTGCTGTCTTGCATGTCTTTGCGAATGAGAAGAAACTAGAGCATCTGGAGGACACTTTCATATCCATAGGAGAGAATGTGCACTCTCCACATAGAAAGCACCAGGTGTCTAGACTAAAACTGGAATAACTACAGCTGTGACAGAGTTATTCTAGAAGGCACAGACACTTTACTAGCAGCAGAATGCACAGTATTTACACTCACTGGCCACTTGGACACACCAGTACACCTGCTCGTTAATGGAAATGTCTAAACAGCCAATCCTGTGGCATCAAGTGTCTAGAGTTTACAGAGAATGGTGTGGAAAACAAAAAAAAACATCCAGAGAGTGGGTGAAAATGCCTTATTAATGAGAGAGATCAGAGGAGAATCGCCAGACTGTTCAAGCTGAAAAAAAGGTGAAGGAACTCAAGTAACCATGTGTTAGAACAGTGGTGCACAGAACAGCATCTCTGAATGCACAACACATTGAAATTTGAAGGGGGTGGACTACAGCAGCAGAAAACCATGAACATACACTCAGTGGTGCAAAAGAGTTACCTAATAAAATGGCTACTGAGTGTATATTTTTTGTAGCTACCATCCCTTACTGTGTCTCTCTGGAGAAATAATCCTACTTTTATTGGGCGAGGGAGCTTTGGTTTCTATTTTCTTTTTTGTCTAAATTTACTCTGTGTTCTGAGTAAATTGACTTTGCTTGTGACTGAGTCCGCCCTGCCTTCATGCAACCTATTGGCTGTTGTAACTTTGTAGAAATGATTAGCATACCTGCCTCCTACATATCTTGTATTTTGTTTTGAGCCTAGATTTTAATTGCTCCTCAAGAGGTCAAGATGGGCTGCAGATATGCAAAGAAAACTTGAATACTTCTGCAAATTTAAATTAAAATTAGAATTTCCTACAAATAATTCCACATTAACAATGAATTCTATAGCTAGAGCCATGGCAGACTAACCCTTTGTTGATTGCCAAGATTTCAACCTCACAAGAGGCTGTCAGCAGTTGAAAATTAGGTCACAGAACCAGATGTGACAGATTTGTCATAATTTCCCCCACAGTAGTCCCTATATAAATGCCAAGTGTTTTATTAAATTATGACACTATCTCACAGCAAAGCATATCTTGTCAAAAAAAATAGAATGCCTTGCAACCAGTAATGAAGGCAACGTATTTTCCAGTGCATTTTCCCCTACATTATATCCGGCAAAAATGAAAGATACACAGAGCAGACAACGTTACAGGTTTCTGAATGTCTCGATGGGAAGTTAAAGCTTGGCTATTTTTGGAGATTGTGTAGCCCTCAGAGAGCTCTACACAGACAAGCCATCTGTTCCCTTGTGTGAGATGCAGCCGAGAGGCCTGTTCCTATCAGCACTTGAGAAACAAATTCACCTCGTGAAAACAACTAGTTGCTGGGTTCTGCTGACTTTTGTTGTATTGTAGGGAAGCCATGTCGTTGGGAATATTCCATTTATCAACCAGCAGAATCAAAAATTCCAATTGATTACTGCCGGATTTGATAGTTCTGATAGAACTTTAATTCTTTCTTTCAAAATTTATGCAGAATGATATTCTGATTCCACTCATTAACTTACTGAGATTACAAAAGAGGTTCAAATAGAGGGTACTATTTATTTTTTTAATGATTTCATGATCAATTGATTAAAATACATCATTCTAATCAGTGAGTTCTGTCTGGTCACTCCTAAGTTTTCCAGTGGATCTCTGTATATCTGTCTTTCAGAATCTGCATTATCATCATAGATTTTAATTTATACTACATTGTGTGGAGCATTGGAGAGCAGTCCAATGTTACTGAAGCAATGAAAAGAATATCTGACATGAATAGAATGTTTTAAAAAGCTTTCGCTAACAAATTGGCAAGCACAAATAACCTCTCTTGTGACTCCTGACCCATTAACCTCAGGCTTGGTTCTGATTTGTTGATGCATCTTGTTTGCACATCCCAATATTTTTTCTGAATTGCATAGATTAACAGAAAATACAGAGCAGGGGAGGCATTTTCAGTGGAAAAATACAGGGGTAACATTTCAGATGAGAAGATTTTCATAACTGAATTTAGCGTACTAAAATCTCAAACAATTTCTGTCAATATTTCAGATTTACATCTTTGATAGCCAATTATTTACATATTCCAGAACATTTGTCATGGAGTCATAGAGTCATAGACCACTACAGTCCAGAACCAGGCCCTTCAGCGCATCTATTTCTTGCAGAACTTACTTGTGGTGTAATTGTGTAATAGAAATGGATGCCAGGTATATCAAATGTGGCAGTCTTAGACTGAGAGAGTCATTGAACACTAGAATGCAGGAATAGGCCCTTCAGCCCATCTAGTCCATGCCAAACTATTATTCTGCCTAGTCCCATCGATCTGCCTTTCCATACACTTTCCATCCATTTACCTGTGCAAATTTCTCTTATATGTTGAAATCAAAGCTGCATGCACCACTTGCGCTGGCAGCTGGTTCCACACTCACACCACCCTCTGAGTGAAGAAGTTCCACTTAAACATTTCACTGTTCACCCTTAATCCATGACCTTTAGTTGTAGTCTTACCCAACCCCTGTCAAATCATTTTTCTTTAGTCAGTCTTGGAGGCTGTCTGCAATAAGTGATCACTGCATTAATCTGTCACAATAATGCACAACACATTTTCCTGTGGCATGCCTAATTCACTCAGAGAGAGAAGGTTCATACAAAATTATGACAATGAAGGAGGACCCAGCTAGCCAAAAATAAACCTCCCCACCAGTGAACACATCTACATGGAGTGCTGTCACAGGGAGGCAGCATCCATCATCAGGGACACCCAGCCCCCCAGACAATGCTATCTTCTCACTGTGGCCATCAGGAAGGAATTGCATAAGCCTCAGGGCTCACACCACAAGGTTCAGGAACAATTATTACTCATCAACCATCAGGCTCCTGAACCAACGTGGATACCTTCACTCACTTCAACTTTAAGCCGATCACTGAACACAACCTATGAACTCATTTTCAAAGACGCTATAACTCATGTTCTCAGTATTATTTATTTATTATTTGTTGATTTCTTTTTGCACAGTTTCTCTTCTTTTCACATTGGTTATCAGTCTTCATATGTAGTGTCTTTTTCATTGTTTCTGCTTGATTTCTTTATTTTCCTCTATGTGCCTGCAAGGAAATAAACCTCAGGGTAGTATATGGTGACATGTGTGTATTTTGAATTTGTAAAGGTCTGGTCTATGAAATCCGCATTCTAGTTCACGGTCCGGTCAATGTTCCTTATTCCAGGTTTTCCCCAGTTTCTGTTGAAGCAGCTGATTCTTGTTTGGGCTGGCTTCATAAATACCTTCAGGATTCAGCCTCCGGCTGCTGGATTGTTCCTGTCCCTACCCCCTGTCTGAATCCCTTCTGTTCCTCTTCCTTCTGTTGCCTCATCTGAAGCCTTGCCTCACCTTGCCTCATCTGAACCCTTGCCTCGCCTTGCCTCATCTGAAGCCTTGCCTCGCTTTGCCTCGTCTTGCCTCTTCTGAAGTTTTGCCTCAGCTGTAACCCTCGCCTGCACCTCTGTCTAGTTCAATCGCCGGAGCAAGATAAGGAACTGTCTGTCGTTGTTTTGTACTTCAGTGTCTGTGTCTTGCATTTGGGTCCGCTCCCAGTGCCCCCATTATGACAGAACTTTGAACTTCATAATTATAACACATCTGCACAACAACATCCTTGTAAATTTTCTTGGCAGCCTCACTAATGTTGACACAGCCTTCCTGTAATGTGCCGGCATAAAGTGATGCCGTATTCTAAATGTAGTCTGTTTTTATCAATTCCAGCATGTATTCTTGTTTCTTACTGTGACCAATAAAGGCAAACATCCCATGAAACACCTTAAAAACCTTATCCGCCTGTCCTGAAATTTCCATATTTTCTTCTGGCATGTCATCATCATTATGTGCTGTGTCATATAACATGGGCAATCATGGTCTTATCCTTGACTGTGATTGTTCTTGACAAATTCTACGGAAGTAGTTTGCCATTCACTTCTCCTGGGCAGTGTCTTAACAAGATGGGTCACCCCAGACGTTATCAATACTCTTCAGAGATTGTGTGCCTGGCATCAGTGGTCGCTTAACCAGGACGTGATTTGCACCAGCTGCTCATGCGACCATCCATCATCTGTTCCCATGGCTTCACATGACTCTGATCAGGGGGCTAAGCAGGTGCCACACCTTGCCCAAGAGTGACCTGTGGGCTAGCAGAGAGGAGGAACATCTTACACCTCCTTTGGTAGAGATGCATCTCCAACCTGCCACCCTATTTGTGATATAGACAAAGGCAATTTGGCTTGTTAAGGCCTTGCTGGCTCACAGAGTAATTCCATTCTGCCACCACATTTTTCCACATTTCAATCAAATTCCCTCAGATTACTACTTACCTGTACACTAGGAACCAATTAGTCTTTCAGCTCTGAGATGTTGGGAGAAAATGACACACTAGGGGAAGTCCCACATAGTGACTGAGAGGCAGTAGACAAAAGTCAATGTCAAGGTCAAACCCTAGCCCATTGTGTTGTGAGGCAGCAGTTCCACCACACTGCTGCTCTTCAAGGATTTCTTTTGGAAATCTACCCCATGATCTCTTTACTGCTCTACACTTCTGAACATTGTCACCACTTACATCTGAAAACGGCACAAATTGATCATCTTCCCAATGGAGTTTGTTGAATACAAAGCACAGTGGGCAAGATTTGCTGGGATTTATTGGGTGAGAGAGAATTGACTGCTACAGATCTTTCCAAGGTTGCAGCTATCTGATTTACCTACTGCTTGTATATACAAATATGTGTTAGAGAGAATGGGGAGGCAGATAGGTATACAGGCATCTTTTTCAGATGGTTATGGAGCATCTTCACGTAACTTTTCTCTCCTTCCATCTTACCAATTTACAATGATCAGGGAAATAAGACATAGGAACAGAAATAGACCATTGAGCTGATCGAGCCTGCACCTCCATTTTATCATGGCTGATTTATCGTCCCTCTCAACTCCATTCTCCTCATTACCTTGACGCCCTTACTAATTAAGAACCTTTCAGGCTTCTCTTTAAATGTAGTCAATGACTTGTCCTTCACAGCCTTCTCTGGCAATGAACCTACAGTTACACCACCCTCTGGCTAAAGAAATTCATCCCTGTTCTAAATGGACATCCCTCTATCCTGAGCCTGTGCCATCTGGTCCTAGACCCCGCCAACTATAGGAAACATCCTCTCCACTTCCACTCAATCCAGGATTTTCAATGAGATTCCTCCCCGCACCCACCCACCATTCGTCTAAGTTCTGGCAGGATGGGTCAAGCGAGCAGAGCTAGGAGAAAGAAAGATAGTGGAAGGAGAAAGCAGGGTGGAGAGGGAGAAAGGGAGGGAGGGGGAGAGGGAGAGAGAGCAGGAGGGAAAAAGGGAAGAGAGAGCAAGAGAGGAAGGGAAAGAGTGAGAGAGAGAGGGGGGGCAGGGGAGGGAGAGAGAGAAACACAAACATCAGAACATGTAAAATTGCACAATATAGGTAGGAATGCTCGCTGAGTCAGTGAGGCTGCTGGCAATTAGTCTTACTGACCCTGCTTCCTGTTCCATCACAGCTCTTCCTTTTCATCTTTGACATATAGAGTTTGGGTTGCAAACAGTTCAATGTAGGGTCATGGAACACTACAGCACAGCAGGGATCGCTCCCTACGCGACTCCCTTGTCCATTCATCCCTCCATCCCTTCCCACTGATCTCCCTCCCGGCACTTATCCTCGTAAGCGGAACAAGTGCTACACATGCCCTTCCACTTCCTCCCTCACCACCATTCAGGGCCCCAGACAGTCCTTCCAGGTGAGGCAACATTTACTTATTTATTTCTCTCTCTCTCTTTCTTTGTTCTCTCTCTGTCCCTCTCACTATAACTCCTTGCCCATCCTTTGGGCTCCCTCCCCCTTTCTTTCCCATGATCCTCTCAGTTCTCCAGCCTCATGTCCCTTTTCCCAATCATCTTTCCAGCTCTTAGCTCCATCCCTCCCCCTCCTGTCTTCTCCTATCATTTCGGATCTCCCCCTCTCACTTTCAGATCTCTTACTATCTCTTCTTTCAGTTAGTCCTGACGAAGGGTCTCGGCCTGAAACATCAACTGTACCTCTTCCAATAGATGCTGCCCGGCCTGCTGCATTCCACCAGCATTTTTTATGTGTGTAGCCAGAAACAGGCCTTTCAGTCCACCTGTGCTGAACTACTATTTTGTCCGGTTCCATCGACCTGCTCCCACCATCCATGTACCTGTCCAAATTTCTCTTAAATGTTGAATTCAGACCTGCATCAACCACTTCTTCAGGCTGCTGGTTCCACTCTCTCGTGATCCTCTGATTGAAGAACTTGCCCCCCCATGTTCCCTTTAAACACCTCACCTTCCACCCTTAACCGTTGTGCTCAAGTTCTAGTCTCACCCAACCTCAGTGGACAAAGCCTGCTTGCATTTACCCTATCTATACACCTTGTAATTTTTATACCTCTATCAAATCTCCCCTCATTCTCCTACTGTCTGGGGAATGAACCTACTCGACCTTTCCTTCAGGTCCTCGTCCCAGCAAAATCCTTGTGAATTTTCTCTGCACTCTTTCAGTCTCATTGATAACGTTCCTGTAGATAGGTGAGTAAAACTGTACCCAATACTCCAAATCAGGCCTCACCAGTCATATACAATTTTAACATAACATCCCACTCCAGTACGCAATATGAAGGCCAAAAGCTCTCTTCATGACCCTATCTACCCGTGACATTTTCAAGGAATTATAGACCTTTATTCCCAGATCCCTCTGTTCTACCAGAGGGTTTTGAGGAATGGAATCCTCTTGTAATCATACAATTTTCTGTACACTTGGAACCCAACATATTTCTACAGGAAGGAGTGCTTACAGGACCATTTTGAGTTGGTGGACTGGACAATAGTCAGGAATTCATTTTGAATCTGAATGAATACGCCATAGTTGTCACTCACTTCATCAAGACCTGTGTGGATGAGTGTGTGCCTTTGTAAATGTACTGAAAGGACTCAAACCAAAAGCTGTAGGTAAACCAGGAGATTCGTAGTCTGCTGAGGGCAGGATCTGTGGCATTCAAGGCTGGTTGCCAGGTCTATACAACAAGTCAAGGCACGGCCTACAAAAGCCTATTTATCAAGAGATAGATTCGGAAGCATGTCAGCTCTGGCAGCCTCTGCAGGCTGGTACTTCTTAACATCATGAGTGGCTGTGATGTTTCACTTCCAGATGAGCTCAATGCCTTTTATGCATGCTTTGAAAGAGAGAATAAAACTACATCTGAGTGAATCCCTGCAGCATCTGGTGACTCTGTGATCTCTGACTAGGAGGCCAATGTCAAAAGGGTGAACCCTCGCAAGGCCTCAGACCCTGATGATGTACCTGGTAGGGTTTTGAAAACCTGTGACAAACCAATGGCAGGTGTGTTCAAGGACATCTTCAATTTCTCACTGTGGCAGCCTGAGGTTCCTAACTACTTCAAAAGGCTGATTATTATACCTGTGTCCATGAAGAGCAGGGTGAGCTGCCTCAACAACTACCACACAGTGGCACTCACATCTACTGTGATGAAATGCTTCAAGAGGTAGGCCCTGGCCAGAATCAACTCCTGCAAAACCATGGCCCTGGACCTGCTGCAAGTTGCCTATTGCCACAATATGGCTACAGCAGATGCAATCTCACTGGCTCTTTACGTGACCTTGGATCACATGGACAGTAGTAATACTTATGTCAGGCTGCTGTTATTAACTACAGCTCAGCGTTCAGTACAATCTTACCCTCTGTTCTAATCAACAAGCTCTGAAAACTGGGCCTCTGGAACTGGATCCTTGATTTCCTCACTGTGAGAATCAAGTCTGTGTGGATCGAAATAACATCTTCTCCTCGCTGACGATCAGCAACAGCACTTTCTAAGGATGTGTGCTTAGCCCACTGCTCCACTCTCTCTACACCCATGACTGTGAGGCTAGACACATCTATAAATTTGCTAATGACACAACTATTGTTGGCAGGATTTCAGATGGTGCTGAGGAGGTGTACAGGAGTGGGACAGATCAGCTGGCTGAGTGGTGTTGCAGCAGCAGCCTTGCACTCAATGTCAGTAAAACCAAGCAATTGATTGTGGATTTGAGGAAAGGAAAATTGAGATAACACACTCCAGTCCTCATCGAGATATCAGAAGCAGAAAGGGTAAGCAGTTGCAAGTTATTGGGTGTCAGCATCTCTGAAGATCTATCCTAGGCCCAACATATTGATACATTTACAAAGAGGGCATCACAGCATGTATATTTCATTACAAGTTTGAGAAAAATTAGTATGTCACCAAAGCCACTCACAAATTTCTACAGATGTACCATGGAGAGCATTTTAACTGGCTGTATCACCATCTGGTATGGGGGAGCACAGGATCAGAAAAAGCTGCAGAAAGTTGCAAACTTAGCTAGCTTCATCATGGACACTAGCCTCCCCAGCAACCATGACTCCTTCATAAGGCAGTGACTCAAAAAAGAGGCATCCTTTATTAAGGACCCCCACCACCCAGGACCTGCCCTCTTCTCATTGCTACCATCAGGAAAGAGGTACAGAATCCTGAAGACACATACTCAACATTGCAGGAACAGCTTCTCCCCCTCTGTCAACAAATTTCTGAATGGACATTGAGCCCATGAACATTACCTCACTATTTACTTCTTCTCTTTTTACACTACTTCATTAAGTGATTTTTTATATATGTTTCCTTTTGTAATTTATAGCTTTATTATTATGTATTGCAATATACCACTGCCTCAAAACACCAAATTTCATGAAATATGCTACTGATATTAAACCTGATTCTGATTCTGATTCAGAATGGTGCATGTTTATTAAGATTGCCAAAAGGCAATTGCTCTTGTTGTTCAACTTTATGCCAACTCACGTCCACTCAGCTGCTCCTACAAGATGCTCTAAGTTGAAAAATGATTGGTAATCAAAATGCTGCAGATGATGGCGATCTGAAATTAACACATGAGGTTCTGGAAAGATTCAACAGGTCAGTCAGCATCGGTGGAAAAAGAAACAATTAACATTTCAGGTCAAACAGACTGTCAGAATTGGAAAGGAAAGGAAACAGGTCAGTGTTACTTGCAGAGAGGGCAGGGGAGGGATGGATAGGACAAAGGGAATAACTAACTGATGGGAGTGAGAAGGAGAGAGAGATGGGAGAGAGGGGCAGGGAGAAAGCAAGACAGGTGGAGAGAGAGAGGGAGGGAAGAAACAATTTCAAGTTCAAGTTTATTTTCATTCAACTGTAGACATCTACAATACACTGCCAAATGAAACAACCTTCTCCAGACCAAAGTGTACAGCACAGTACATATAACTCACACACAACACATAAAATAATTTTACCACAATGTTATTTACTGAGAGGGAAAAGAAGGGATGGATAGGACAATGGGAATATCTCAGATTGGTGGAAGTGACAGAGATGGAAGGAGTGAGGAAGAAAGTAAGCAAGAGACAGAAAGTGAAAGAAGGAAAGCGAGAGCAAGTGAGTGGGAGACAGAGAGCTAGAGAGAGGGAGGGGAGAGGTGGAGAGAGAGAGGGAGGGGGAAAGGGAGAGAAACAAGCATATAGCATTGCAAAGTGCAGGTAGGAAATGCCCACCTGTTCATTCAATGTTAGAGGCAAGGAAGAACAGAGTGAGTATTACAGACAAACAACCTGCAGCTGAATGGGCTGGGGAGATGGGGTTGATGGTGGGTGACTGACTGGAGCCTGATGCGATGTTTTTATCAATAAAACAGATATCACAAAGATCGCAGCATCAGGCGGGAGCATCCCTGAAGTCACACGGAGCCTGTATCGTTATCCAAAACTTCCCCTTGTAAAGGAATAGTTTGGACGCTGTGGGCCTGCTTCTATGCTGTATGCTCAGACAATATGAGATTATGGGTGCACTACAAAGCAAAGTGGATTATTGTTGTCTATTCCTTACAGGTCAGAGCTTGCTGGGGCCACAGGTAGGTTGAAAGATTGCAAACAAACTCTTGAAACATTTGTAGCGCCACTGTATGGTGACATGCTAAAAGTTACCTGCTTACCAAGCTTCACGATTCACTAATGCATTGTATGAGGTACTTTGAGCTGATTATTAAAGGGTGAATAGGTGTGAGTGTAGACTTGAGCTCACAGCACTTATTGTACTTCATTTATCTCTCAGCATTCCCACCACAGTGACAAATGATTTAATAGGAATATCCATGCTTGTGAAGAGTATGTATACTCAGTGGACTTTTTATTAGATACCCTTGTATACCTGCTCTTTAATACAAATATCTAATCAGCCAATCATGTGGCAGCAACTCAATTCACAAAAGCATACAGACATGGTCAGGAGGTTCAAATCAGAAATCAGAATGGGGAAGAAGTGTGATCTTAGTGACTTTGACCATGACATGATTGTTGGTGTCAGATGAGGTGGCTTGAGTATCCTATAAACTACTAAATCTCCCGAATTTGCTGAGAACGGTGAGAAAAACAAAAAAACATCCAGTGAGTGGAAGTTCTGTGGAAGAAAATGCCTTGTTTAAGAGAGCAAACAGTGGAGAATGGCTAGATTATTTCAAGGGGACAGGAAGACGAACATAACTCAAACCAATCTTCCAGCACATCACACAATCCAATCTTCCGTCCTTGGACTCACTTTACACCACATGCTGTCGGAGCAGTGCTGCCAGGATAATCAAGGACACGACCTACCCAGCCAACACACTTTTCATCCCTCTCCCCTCCGGGAGAAGGCTCAGGAGCTTGAAGACTCCTATGGCCAAATTTGGGAACAGCTTCTTTCCAATTGTGATAAGACTGCTGAACGAATCCTGACCTGGATCTGGGCCGTACCCTCCAAATATCCGGACCTGCCTCTCGGTTTTTTTGCACTACCTTACTTTCCATTTTTCTACTTTCTATTTATGATTTATAATTTAAATTTTTAATATTTACTATTGATTTGTACTCCAGGGAGCAAGAAGTGCAGAATCAAATATCGCTGTGATGATTGTACATTCTAGTATCAATTGTTTGGTGACAATAAAGTATAAAGTAACCATGAGTTACAGCAATAGAGTGCAGAAGAGCATCTATGAACACACATGTCAAAGCTTGAAGTGGATGGACTACAACAGCAGAAGCCATGAGCATAAATTCAGTGGCCACTTTATTATGTACAGAAGGTATAGATCATTTACAGGACGTATCTAACAGAGTATATTGTTTACAAGGCTAGTGCAAATCCCAATGAAATATGGGATTTAATTTTTCTTCATTAAAGGGCTGGGATAAAATGTGTGTATCAATGTTCACGACCACTGTTCATTAAAATCCATTTGGGTCACACATGGCCCCCGAGGGATGTAAATCCGTTGTCCTTATTTTGACTTGTATAAATGTGATTCATTTCAATGTGGTTGACACTTGACTCCTCCCTGAAGCAAACCTAGTTTGTCATTCAGTGACCGGGCAATGAATGCTTGGTTTGCCAGCAATGTCCACAACACGTGAATGAATAAAGAATAAATGGAGAATTACTTGTTCTGAATTAGCTCAGTTTAGTGTATGTATATGAATTGTTAAGGCATGCAGGAAGGTCATTTAGCCTGTTGAGTGTTGGAACAAGTGTCAGACTTGGATAACTTAGGAGAATGGGCAAAAAAGTGACAGATGGAATACAATGTTGGGAAGCATATGGTCATGCACTTTGGTAGGAGGAATAAAAGAGTAGACTATTTTCTAAATGGGGAACAAATTCAGAAACCTGAGGTGCAAGGGGACTTGGGAGCCCTTGTATAGGTACTCTAAAGGTTAACCTGCAAGTTGAGTCAGTGGTGAGGAAAGCAAATGCAATATTAGCATTCATTTTGAGAGGATTATAAGCACAGGCATGTAATGCTGAGGCTTTATAAGACACTGGCCAGAGTTCACTTGGAGTACTGTGAACAGTTTTAGGCCCCCTTATCTGAGAAAAGATGTGCTGGCATTGGAGATGGTTCAGGAGAATGATCCCAGGAATTAAAGGATTAATATATGAGGCAAGTTTGATGCTGGAATTTAGAAGAATGAGCGGTGATTTCATTGCAATAATTTGAAAGCCCTAGACAGAGTGGACATTGCGAGGATACTACCTACTGTGGGGAAAGTGTACGACTAGGGGGCACAGTCTCAGTATAGAAGGAGTCCCTGTAGAACAGGAATTTCTTCAGCAACAGGGTGGTGAACTTGTGGAATCCAAGTCTTTTGGTATATTTAAAGCGAAGGTTGTTAGATTCTTGATTAGTCAAGGCATCAAATGTTATGGAGAGAAGCTGGGAGAATAAGACTGAGGGGGAAAATAAATGAGCCATAATTGAATGGCAGAGCAGATCCGATGCTCTGCTCTGGATCTGAATAGTTTAATTCTGCTCCTATGACTTATGGTCTTGTGATCGAACATCCTCCTGCTATTTTTTTCCATGGCATTGCAAGTTATTCTCTCTGGGTACCAATCTGAATCCCCTTTGATTGATCCTGTTTTCACACCTCAAGACAAGGAATTCCAGGTCATAACAAAAAAGATGTTGCTTACATACTCTGCTACTTTTTTTGTCTAGATTTTAAATTTACTTCTTGTCTTTGAGACATCTACAATTTAAAAACCATTCCCTCTGCATAGTCACAACCTTGTCATCACCATCTGGGATATATCAGGGCGGGAGATCAAAATGATTTTTTTGGATGGTGGAAGTGTTTGCAGTTTCACTCCACTTCTCAGAGTAAAACTAAGGGTGTGTCCATCTTTATTAAATCCAATATATTTACTCAAAAGGATATTGAGTCAGATTTTAATGGTAGATTTTTAATTGTTAAGGGAGTAATCTGTAACAGAAAAGTTGTTTTGGTCAATTTGTACGGTCCTAACTTAGATGATCCTTCTTTTTTTAAAAAGATATTTGCTTTACTGCCTGATTTAAATGAATATATGTTGATAATGGGTGGGGATTTTAACTGTTGTTTAAATCCTTTGATTGAAAAGAGCTCAACCAATCAGTGACTTCCAAATCGCTCCGCGTCACTTATTATCTCTTTTTTGACAGATTTTGGATTGATTGAATTATGGAGCTATCTACACCCTGATAACAGAGAATATTCTTTCTTTTCACATGTTTATAAAAAATATTCGAGGATCGATTATATTATAATTGATCTTTGCTTCTTGCCCAGTGTTAAAAATTGTGAATATGACGCTATAGCTATATCTGATCATGCTGTTCTGAGTTTGTCTTTTGAATTTGATGATGTCATACTTGCCCATCCACCATGGCATATGCCTCAGACATTATTGCAAAACTCTGTCAGTTTCATTGAAATCCAATTTTTTCTTTTTAATGATATAGGGGGTACGTCTAAATTAATCATATGGGATACATTTAAAGCATTTTTACGTGGTCAGATCATTTCTTATTCAGCTAAGCTTAAAAAAACAGACTAAAGCAGAATTAGATAAGATTTCAAAACAAATTAAAGACTTAGATAATATTTATGCAATTTCCCCTATTATTGATTTATTCAAACAAAGGGTGGAATTTCAATCACAATATAACCTGTTATTAACTCATCCTATTGAAGGCTATTTGCTTAAGTTAAAGAACCAATTTTATATGTTTGGAGATAAAAATAATAAACTGCTTGCGTCTCAATTAAAAACGGCTAGAGCCAAAAGGCAAATTTTGAAAATCCGTAGGAAAGATGGTACCCTGGCTTGGGAATATGAAGAAATTAATATGATTTTTCAAGATTTTTATACTGACCTTTATAATTCTCAATGTCCAGTAGATTCTTCTAAAATAAGTGCTTTCTTATGAAAGATTGCTTTTCCTAAAATTTCTGTTGAGGATCAAAAAACTCTTGATACCCAAATTACTAAAGTTGAAATTCATAAAGCTATGTTTTCAATGCAATTTGGTAAGGCCCCTGGATTTGATGGCTATCCTGTATCATTTTATAAAAAAAATTGGAAAATTGCTTTCTCCGTACATGTTGGATATGTTTAAGGATTCTTTTGTGAAAGGTGATTTATCCTCTAATTTCTATGAGACTTCTATTTCTTTAATTCTTATAAAGGATAAAGACCCTACTGATTGTGCCTCATATAGACCTATTTTATTATTGAATGTCGATGCTAATATTCTGTCAAAGATAATGGCCAATCGGTTGGAGAATATTTTGCGTAAAATTATTTTTAAAGATCAAACAGGCTTTATAAAGGGTCGTTATTCTTTTTCAAATGTTTGCAGATTATTTAGCATTATATATTCGTCCTCTTTTAAAACTCCACAATGTGTTGTCTCTTTGGATGCTGAAAAAGTGTTTGATCAAGTCCAATGAAAATATTTATTTAATGTTTTAGAGAAATTTGGCTTTGGTGTTAATTTTAATAATTGGATTAGAATGATATATAAAACCCCTATTGCTACAGTTGTTACTAATAACTGTAGGTCTCCTTTTTTCAGTTTTCACGGGGGACAAGACAAGGTTGTCCATTAAGTCCTTTGTTATTTAATTTAATATTGCTATTGCTCTTTGTGAAGCTAAAGATATTTATTGGATTTTTGTGAATGAGACCATTTATAAGATTTCTCTTTACGCTGATGATTTATTGGTTTATATATCTAATCCCAAGGAATTTATTCCTGCCTTGCTAAAATTATTTAATGAATTTGGAGATTTTTCAGGATATAAAATAAATTTTAGTAAAAGTGAATTGTTTCTTTTAAATGAATCTGTTTCTATATATGATAATACTACTTTCAAAGTCACTGATTCTTTTAGATATCTAGGTGTTATAACCACTAAAAATATAAGGATCTTTATAAAGCCAATTTTGTTCCCTTGGTAGATTCTATGAAGTATTTATTTAGCAGATGGAGTCCACTTACATTTTCACTTGTTGGTGGCATCCATATAGTCAAAATGATGATTTTACCAAAATTTTTATGTTTATTTCAGAATATCCCTTTTTTTGACTAAGAAGTTTTTTGATCAGATTGATTCCATTATTTTATCTTTTATTTGGAATAATAAAAGACCAAAAATTAGTAAATGTCACTTACAAAAGTTGGAAAAGGATGGAGGTCTCACTTTGCTTAATTTAAGAAAGTATTACTGGGCTTTTAATGTGTGATACATGTCCTTTTGGTTACATTGGGTTGATAAGAACGATTGGCCAATTTGGGTAGACTTCGAATTGAAAGCTGTGAAACAGTTTTATTTAACCTTGTTATTGGGAGCTATGCAGTTAGCTAAAGTTGCTAATTTAAATTTATACCCCGTGGTTAAGCATTCTTTACAAACTTGGCTCCAGTTCTGCAATTTTTTTAACCTTAAAAAATTTAAACTTCGTAGTTTAATTTATCGAAATTACTTTTTTAAGCCTTCTTTGAGTGTTCCAATTTTTTTACTTTGGAAAAATAAAGGTATTAGTTTTTTTTTGGATTTATTTAAAGAAGATAGACTGATGTCTTTTGAATAATTAGTTGAAAAATATTCTCTTTCATAGACACACTTTTTACAATACCTCCAAGTTAGACATTTCTTACAAAAATATTTAAGTAATTTTCCTTACGTATTGGATGCTGACCTGTTAGATACTGTGACGAGTATGAACCCTTTGATGAAAGGTTCCATTGGAAGAACTTATAATTTACGATTACAATGGGATAAGCATCCATTATTTAAGATTAAACAAGATTGGGAAAAGGAACTCAATTTGACTTTAATGACAGAGGATTGGACATGGATTCTGAAGCTAGTTAACTCTCCTTCGATCTGTGCTAGTCATTCGCTGATTCAATTTCAAATTGTGCATCATTATCATTTGACAAAAGAGAGATTGTCTAAAATTTTCCTTAATGTTGATAGTTATTGTGATAGATGTAAAACTGAGACAGCTATACTAACACACATGTTTTGCTCTTGTTCTATACTGGAACAGTTCTGGAAGTCAGTTTTTACGACAATTTCTAAAGCACTTAAAATTAACTTACAACCTAACAAATTAACTGTGCTTTTTGGAATAATTCCTTAAAATATCCATGGTATGTCTTTGTCTGACCAACATGTTATTGCATTTGTTACATTGATAGCTAGGAGGGCCATTTTGTTGAAGTGGAAGGATACATCAGCTCCCACTTTGTCACAATGGTTCTCTCAAGTGATGCTATGTCTTAGTTTGGAGAAAATTAAAAGTCGAACCTCTGAACCTTTGTTTGATTTTGAGAAAAGATGGGATTCATTTGCTCATTATTATCATTTGAGTTAATTGATAGATTTTCTCCACGATCTAATTGTAAATTTTTGGTACATTTTTTCTTCTTGCTGGCAGTTTGATGTTTATCTTTAGAAGCTTTTTGTATGACGCATGGCTCCAGGGTTGAACACCTAATGGGTTTTTTCCCCTCACTTTTTCTTGCTTAGTAGGGGATTTTTCTCTTTTTTTATCACCCCAAAATTTTTTCAATCTTTAAAATAATGTTTTTTTTCTTGAGACATTGTAAGTGTTGCTTACTTTGATGTACTCTTGTTACTTTCGGATAATAAAAATAATAATAATAAAAAGCTTCGAAAAGAAAAGAAGAAATAGCAGTTAACAGGAACAGTGGAGGCCAAGTTGAGGTCTGGAAGACCAAGAAAACTTTCTGAGAGAACTGCTCGTAGGATTGCTAGAAAGACAAATCAAAACCCCTGTTTAACTGCAAGAGACCTTCAGGAAGACTTAGCAGACTCTGGAGTGGTGGTGCACTGTTCTACTGTGCAGTGACACCTGCACAAATATGACCTTCATGGAAGAGTCATCAGAAGAAAACATTTCCTGTATCCTCACCACAAATTTCAGTATTAGGAGTTTGCAAAGGAACATCTAAACAAGCCTGATGCATTTTGGAAACAAGTCCTGTCGACTGATGAAGTTAAAATAGAACTTTTATGCCGCAATGAGCAAAGGTGTGTTTGGAGAAAAAAGGGTGCAGAATTTCATGAAAAGAACACCTTTCCAACTGTTAAGCTGAAGATGAAAAGAGAATGGCTTCTATAACAGGGTAATTATCTAAAACACACCTCAAAATCCACAATGGACTACCTCAAGAGGCACAAGCTGAAGGTTTTGCCATGGCGCTCACAGTACCCTGGCCTAAACATCATCGAAAATCTGTGGATAGACCTCAAAAGAGCAGAGCATGCAAGACGGCCCAAGAATCTCCCAGAACTAGAAGCCTTTTGCAAGGAAGAATGGGTGAAAATCCCCCAAACAAGAATTGAAAGATTCTTAGCTGGCTACAGAAAGTGTTTACAAGCTGTGATACTTGCCAAAGGGGGTGTTACTAAGTACTGACCATGCAGGGTGCCCAAACTTTTGCTTCGGGCCTTTTTACTGTTTTGTTATTTTGAAACTGTAAAAGATGGAAATAAAAAAGTAATCTTGCTTAAAATATTAAAGAAATGTGTCATCTTTAACTTTATGCTTTTTGGAAATCAGGTCATCATTTACTCGCTTAGTTATTCACAGTAACAGAAATTTTGACCAGGGGTGCCCAAACTTTTGTATGCCACTGTATGTATTGGGTTGCCACCACATGATTGGCTGATTAGATATTTGCATTAACGAGCAGGTGTACAGGTGTACACTGGGTGTATTTCAGTGATATTAAACCTGATTCTAATTCAGATTCTCCATCAGTTTCCAACTTTCTTTGTTCCAAGCAAAACAACTTCTCCAGTGTAACCTTTGACAAAAGGATCAACTTTTCCTGGTAATGCTGAAGTAATTGCCTGTCAAAGCCATCTGCTTTTGATTTTGAACATTCTCCCTTGTGTCTCTACCCTGGATTTTGACACTGTCATACAAATCGAATGGTTCTGTAAAAAATCTGTCTTCTGTTTGAATGTTAGTCATGCTTCACCTCAATGCTTGACAAATATTGCTATTGATCAACAAATATACCAAGCATGAACTTGAGCTTGGTGACACAGTGTCAGGACAACAATCTTTCCCTCAATATCAACAGAACAAAAGAGCTGCTCATTGATTTCAGGAAGTGGGGGCAGTGTCCACCCTCCTGTTTAAATCAAAGTGTCGTGTCAAGAAGGCTTCAAGGCCCCGAGAGTAAATATTACCAAGACCGGTCCTGTACAACAATGTTGGTGCCAGGGCCAAGAAAACTTACCAACATCTCTTCCTCAGGAGCCTAAAGAAATCTGGCATGTTCCCTTTAAGCCACACCAACTTTTATCAATGCACCACAGAAAGCATCTTCTCTGGAAGCATCACTGGTTGGTATGGCAATTGCCCTGCCCTTGACTGCAAGAAAATGCAGAGAGTTGTGGACACATCATGGAAACTAGCCTCTCCCCCATGGGCACTGTCTGTATTTCTTTCTGCTTCCGTAAGGCAGCCAGCACAATAATGATCCCACCCATTTTCATCGTTCTCCTCTCCCATCAGGCAGAACTATAATGAGTTCTTCGAGCCTGTGTGGGGTGTCAGGGAGAGCTGGGCTGTGAGGCTTCTAGAACACCTAATCTGGTTAATTGTTGTTTAGTGACAATGGTTCATTGTTTAGAGTTCCTTGTGTTTTTCTTGAGTGACTCCCTCGTTGTAATGGGGCCAACTGGTGCTTTCTTCTTAAGTTTAAGTTTATTTTTATAGGCTCAGGGATTCCATGTTTCTTGTATTATTTAAGCAGATGCCCAATTAGCGCTAATCATAGGATCCTAGTTTAGAGAATGTTACTTCTTGTGATGTTGCTTGGCTGAGCCATTGATACTCTTTTGGAATTATTATGAGTAAACTCTCGTCTCTGTCTCTACGTTAGTGTCTGTCATTCCTCCACACGTGGGTTCAGTCATTGCCAGCACACATCATGACACAAAACTCTGCAAACACATATCACCAGGCCCAAGAAGAGCTCTTATCCCACAGTGATAAGACTATTGAATTATTCCCTTGTACGACAAGATGGACTCTGACTTCACAATTTCCCTTGTTGTGCCTTGCATCTTACTGTCTACCTGCACTGTCTATTCTCTGTACTGATCAGAAACAATGAGTATTTATCCTTCTTCCTGTTACAAGTTTACCTTTTATTCATCCATTGTAATGCATTGATATGTATGGACAGTATACAGTACAAGATTTTTACTAACCTTTGTATATGTGACAACAATAAACCAATTAATTAATCATTTGATATTCCATGTATCACACATTCACAAATGGTAGTGTGATGGTGTCTTTGATGCAGATAACTGTGCTGGGTGGGATGATATGGGAGAGGATGAAGTTGGTGATAGTTTCTGCAGTGTGACTTGTAATGTTTCACAATTACTGAGGAGGGCTGAGTTTATCTCCACAGGACAGATGGGAAGGAGGAAAGAACTTGTATTTACATAAGCAGTTACAGCCAACTAAGTAGTTGGTGCAGTCTCTGTATTAATGCAAGAAGCCTGGCAGTCAATTTGTACCCAGAAGTTAACATGGACAGTGGGTTTGTCCTGTTTCTGTGATGTCACCATTTACAACTCTGAGATTCGTTTTCTGGTGGGCATACTCGATAAATCCAATAGCCATAATAGAATCAATGAAAGACTGCACCCCTCAGGGCAGATAAACAATGTGCAAAAGACAACAAACTGCAAACACAAAAGAAAAAAGGAAATAATAATAATAATAAATAAATAAATAATCAATAACGTGAGACGAAGAGTCCTTGAAAGTGAGTCCATAGGCTGTGGGAACATTTCAGTGATGGGGCAAGTGAAGTTGAGTGAAGTTACTCCTCTGATTCAAGGGCCTGATGGTCGAGGGTAATAACTGTTCCTGAAAGTTGGCCTGTGAGACAGCGAGAGAGTTTAAAAAGCGGGCAGATTGAGAAGGGGCGGTCATTTCTTCGGCGGTTTGAACGGGGCACGGCTGTGCAAGTGCATGAAAGTTGGCCTGTGAGACAGCGGGAAAGTTTAAAAAGCGAGCAGATTAATGGAGCGGGCGACATAGTAGTGGGAGACAGAGTAAGAAGGCTTTCACTTGAGAGGCTTCAGCGAGCAGAAGCTGAGGACGAGCTTGCTCCCAGTGAGGTAAGGCCAGGTAAGTTCCTTAATTAATCTAATTAACTTAGCAGCAGGTAATGGAAGCAGCAGTTAGGGCAGTCGAGTGCTCTGTTTGCAGTATGTGGGAAGTCAGGGCGAGCACAATTGTCCCTGTTGACTACACCTGTAAAAGGTTCATCCAGCTGCAGCTCCCGACAAATCGAGTTAGGGAAATGGAGCTGGAGCTGGAAGAAATTTGGATAATTCGTGAGGCAAAAGCAGAAATAAACAGGAGTTACAGGGAGGTAGTCACCCCTAAAAGTCAGGAGACAGGTAGCTGGGTGACTGGGAGAGGGAAGGGGAATAGACAGAATGAGGAGAGCACCCCTGTGGCCGTTCCCATCAATAATAAGTATACCGTTTCGGATACTGTTGGTGGGGACGACCTACCAGGGACAAGTTGCAGTGGTTGTGTCTCTGGCACCAAGACTGGACCCTCAGCTCAGAAGGGAAGGAGGGAAAAGAGGAGAGCAGTAGTGACAGGGGATTCGATAGTTAGGGGGACAGATAAGAGGTTCTGTGGAAGAGATTGAGAATCCCAGATGGTCTGTTGCCTCCCTGGTGCCAGGGTCCATGATATCTCGGATCGAGTTCTCGGTATTCTCAAGAGGGAGGGTGAGCAGTCAGATGTCATGATCCATGTAGGGACAATTGACGTGGATAGAAAAAAGGAGGAGGTCCTGCAAAGAGAAGTTAGGGAGTCAGGTGCAAAGTTGAAGGACAGGACCTCCAGGGTTGCAATCGCTGAATTGCTACCTGTGCCACGTGCTAGTGAGGCCAGAAACAGGAAGATAATGCAGCTAAATACATGGCTAAGGAGTTGGTGCAGGAGGGAGGGCTTCATGTTTCTGGACAATTGGGCTTTGTTCAGGGAAGGTGGGACCTGTTCCGACAGGACGGATTGCACCAAAACTGGCGGGGGACTAACATCCTTGCGGGAAGGTTTGCTAGTGCTGCTCCGGGGGGTCTAAACTAGATTTGCAGGGGGAGGGGAACCAGAGTGTTAGAGCAGATAGTGAGGTGGAGGAGGATAAAGGTCATGCGAGAACTGCAAGTATAGTGTATGGAGTAAAGCCAGATCTAACATATAAAGAGGCTTTGAGGAAAGAGAAGCAGAATAAACGGTGTAAAGGTAGTAAGGCAGAAGGGCTAAAGTGCGTGTATGTCAATGCAAGAAGCATCAGGAACAAAGGTGATGAACTGAGAGCTTGGATACATACATGGAATTATAATGTAGTGGCCATTACAGAGACTTGGCTGGCACCAGGGCAGGAATGGATTCTCAATATTCCTGGATTTCAGTGCTTTAAAAGGGATAGAGAGGGGGGAAACGGGGAAGAAGGAGTGGCATTACTGGTCAGGGATACTATTACAGCCACAGAAAGGGTGGGTAATGTAGCAGGATCCTCTTTTGAGTCAGTATGGGTAGAAGTCAGGAACAGGAAGGGAGCAGTTACTCTATTGGGAGTATTCTATAGGCCCCCAGGTAGTAGCAGAGATACCTTAGAGCAGGTTGGGAGGCAGATTTTGGAAAGGTGCAAAAACAACAGGGCTGTTATCATGGGTGACTTTAACTTCCCTAATATTGATTGGCACCTGATTAGTTCCAATGGTTTAGATGGGACAGAGTTTGTTCAGGGTGTCCAGGACAGATTCCTGTCACAGTATGTTGACAGGCCGACTAGGGGGAATGCCATTCTAGATCTAGTATTAGGTAAAAACCGGGTCAGGTCACAGATCTCTCAGTGGGTGAGCAAATGGGGGACTGTGACCACTGCTCCCTGGCCTTTAACATTATCATGGAAAAAGATAGAATCAGAGAGGACAGGAAAAATTTCAATTGGGGAAGGGCAAATTATGATGCTTATAAAGCTAGAACCTGCGGGTGTGAATTGGGATGACGTTTTTGAAGGGAAATGTACTATGGATATGTGGTCGATGTTTAGGGATCTCTTGCAGGGTGTTAGGGATAAATTTCTCCTGGTGAGGAAGATAAAGAATGGTAGCGTGAAGGAAACATGGGTGACAAGTGAGGTGGAAAATCTAGCCAGATGGAAGAAGGCAGCATACAAGAGGTTTAGGAAACAAGGATCAGATGGGTCTATTGAGGAATATAGGGTAGCAAGAAAGGAGCTAAAGAAGGGGCTGAGAAGAGCAAGAAGGGGGCATGAGAAAGTAAAGGAAAAACCCAAGGCATTCTTCAATTATGTGAAGAACAAAAGGATGACAGGAGTAAAGGTAGGACCGATTAGAGATAAAGGTGGGAAGATGGAGGCTGTGGAAGTGAGCGAGGTCCTCAATGAATACTTCTCTTCAGTATTCACCAATAAAAGGGAACTTGATGATGGTGAGGACAATATGAGTGAGGTTGATGTTCTGGAGCATGTTGATATTAAGGGAGAGGAGGTACTCGAGTTATTAACATACATTAGGACAGATAAGTCCCCGGGACCTGACGGAATATATCCCAGGATGCTCCACGAGGCGAGTGAAGAGGTTACTGAGTCTCTGGTTAGGATCTTTATGTCCTCGTTGTCCACGGGAATGGTACCGGAGGATTGGATGGAGGCGAATGTTGTCCCCTTGTTCAAAAAAAGTAGAAGGGATAGTCCGGGTAATTATAGACCAGTGAGCCTTACGTCTGTGGTGGGAAAGCTGTTGGAAAAGATTCTTAGAGATAGGATCTACGGGCATTTAGAGAAGCATGGTCTGATCAGGGACAGTCAGCATGACTTTGTGAAGGGAAGATCATGTCTAACAAGCCTGATAGAGTTCTTTGAGGAGGTGACCAGGCATATAGATGATGGTAGTGCGGTGGACGTGATATACATGGATTTTAGTAAGGCATTTGACAAGGTTCCACACGGTAAGCTTATTCAGAAAGTCAGAAGGCATGGGATCCAGGGAAGTTTGGCCAGCTGGATTCAGAATTGGCTTGCCTGCAGAAAGCAGGGGGTCATGGTGGAGGGAGTACATTAGGATTAGAGGGTTGTAACTAGTGGTGTCCCACAAGGATCGATTCTGGGACCTCTACTTTTCGTGATTTTTATTAACAACCTGGATGTTGGGGTAGAGGGGTGGGTTGGCAAGTTTGCAGATGACACAAGTGTTGGTGGTGTTGTGGATAGTGTAGAGGATTGTTGACAATTGCAGAGAGACATTGAGAAGATGCAGAAGTAGGCACAGAAGTGGCAGATGGAGTTCAACCTGAAGAAGTGTGAGGTGGTACACTTTGGAAGGACAAACTCAAGGCAGAGTACAAAGTAAATGGCAGGATACTTGGTAGTGTGGAGGAGCAGAGGGATCTGGGGGTACCTGTCCACAGGTCCCTGAAAGTTGTCTAACAGGTGGATAGGGTAGTTAAGAAAACTTATGAGGTGTTAGTTTTCATAAGTCGAGGGACAGAGTTTAAGAGTCACGATGTAATGATGCAGCTCTATAAAACTCTGGTTAGGCCACACTTGGAGTACTGTGTCCAGTTCTGGTCGCCTCGCTATAGGAAGGATGTGGAAGCATTGGAAAGGGTACAGAGGAGACTTACCAGGATGCTGCCTGGTTTAGAGAGTATGCATTATGATCAGAGATTAAGGGAGCTAGGGCTTTGCTCTCTGGAGAGAAGGAGGATGAGAGGAGACATGATAGAGATGCACAAGATAATAAGAGGAATAGATTGAGTGGACTTCAGTAAGGCCTTTGACAAGGTTCCACACAGAAGGAAAGTTAGGAAGGTTCAATTGTTAGGTATTAATATTGAAGTAGTAAAATGGATTCAACAGTGGCTGGATGGGAGACTCCAGAGAGTAGTGGTGGATAACTGTTTGTCAGGTTGGAGGCCGGTGCCTAGTGGTGTGCCTCAGGGATCTGTACTGGGTCCAATGTCGTTTGTCATATATATCAATGATCTAGATGATATGGTAGTAAATTGGATGAGTAAGTATGCAGATGATACTAAGATAGGTGGAGTTGTGATAATGAAGTAGGTTTTCAAAGCTTGGAGAGAGATTTAGGCCAGTTAGAAGAGTGGGCTGGAAGATGGTAGATGGAGTTTAATGCTGATAAATGTGAGGTGCTACATTTTGGTAGGACTAATCAAAATAGGACATACATGGTAAATGGCAGGGCATTGAAGAATGCAGTAGAACAGAGGGATCTAGGAATAATGTTGCATAGTTCCCTGAAGGTGGAATCTCATATGGATTGGGTGGCGGAGAAGGCTTTTGGTATGCTGGCCTTTATAATCAGAGCATTGAGTATAGGAGTTGGGATGTAATGTTGAAGTTGTACAAGGCATTGGTGAGGCCAAATTTGGGGTATTGTGTACAGTTTTGGTCACTGAATTATAGGAAAGATGTCAAAAATTTGGGAGAGTACAGAGAAGATTTACTAGAATGTTACCTGTGTTTCATCACCTAAGTTACAGAGAAAGGTTGAACAAGTTGGGTCTTTATTCTTCGGAATGTAGAAGGTTGAGGGGGGCTTGATAGAGGTATTTAAAATTATGAGGGGGATAGATAGAGTTGACGTGGATAGGCTTTTTCCATTGAGAGTGGGGGATATTCAAACAAGAGGACATGAGTTGAGAGTTAAAGAACAAAGGTTTAGGGGTAACATGAGGGGGAACTTCTTTACTCAGAGAGTGGTAGCTGTGTGGAGCGAGCTTCCAGCAGAAGTGGTTGAGGCAGGTTTGACGTTGTCGTTTAAAGTTAAATTGGACAGCTATATGGACAGGAAAGGAATGGAGCGTTATGGGCTGAGTGCAGGTCGGTGGGGCTAGGTGAGAGTAAGAGTTTGGCATGGACTAGATGGGCCGAAATGGCCTGTTTCTGTGCTGTAATTGTTATATGGTTATATGCTTGTAGTGGATAGCCAGCGCCTTATCCCCAGGGCACTACTGCACTACTGCTCAATACGAGAGGACATGGCTTTAAGGTAAGGGGTGGGAAGATCAAGGGGGATATTAGAGGAAGGTTTTTTACTCAGAGAGTGGTTGGTGCATGGAATGCACTGTCTGAGTCAGTGGTGGAGGCAGATGCACGAGTGAAATTTTAGAGACTACTAGACAGGTATATGGAGGAATTTAAGGTGGGGGCTTACATGGGAGTCAGGGTTTAAGGGTCGGCACAACATTGTGGGCCGAAAGGCCTGTACTGTGTTGTACTGTTCTATGTTCTATGAACCTGATGGTGTGAGTCCTGAGGCTCTTGTACCTTCCTCCTGATGGCAGGAGCGAGAAGAGAGCATGTCCTGGGTGGTGGAGGTGCCTGATGATGGATGCTGCTTTGACCAGAATAAAGGAGATAATCCTGTTTATTGGAATGTCTGAAATTGACATTATAATCCACTGTAACATGATATATCTCATTCCAATGAAAGGTGTTAATCCTGTTTTTCTCTGTCTCTCAGTGTTGCTCGACCAGCAACACTTTCTGTTTCATTTACCACCTTGAATATTTTTCTTTATTAAGACTCACAAGGTAAAGTCAAACCATTATCAGTTTTGGTTGAAAGGGGAAAGGAAGAGGATATTTTGATGAGGACACTAACTTTGAGTATGAGGGCTTCTTTTTTACTAGATGCTATTGTAGCTTTAACATTAAAGCAGAGAGGAAAAACAGAAAATGCTGAAAACACTCAGGAGTCAGACAGAAAAAAAGGAGTGGCTAACATTTCAATCCTGAGACCTGTTGTCCGAAGTCAAAAGGAGAGAAAACAATCCAACATTCAGTAGCTTAGAAAATCAGGAAGGAACTGCCAACAGTTAAGAGAATTATGGATAGGTGCATGGACAAGAGTAGTAAGGAGGACCCTGTGGTCTTGGTGCAGGCAGAAGACCAGAATTGAACATGGCGTTCAGTGCCCTGTCATCAGTTAGTCTGTGGATAGATTCTGAAATCAGAGTGGAAGTTTGATCAGAACCTGAAGCCTGGACTGGAGAGTGTAGGCCCAGAAGCTTGTCCTGGTGTAGGAGGACTCTCTTTGTGTATGTGGCTGGTGGGAGAGAGGGTGAGAGGGAGGAACTAGGCTTGATTTGCTGTTGTTTTGTTGTTTGTAGAGTTCTGTGTTGTGCTGCCAAGCATTATGGGCATGCTATACTGGCATCGAATGTATGGTGACACATAAGGCTGCCCCCAGCACATTCATAGGTTGTGTTGGCTGTTAACACAAATGACACATTTCACTGTATATGCGAATAATGAATATGAATCTGACCAAGATGGCATGGGATAGATGGGCCGAGTGTCCTGTTTCTGTGCTCAATGACTTTATAACTCTGTGGCAAAGAGAGTTGACTGTTCCTCTTGAGGGATGTGGGAAGGTCAGGAGACCTTCAATGTCCCTGATGACTACAGCTGTGAGAAGTGCATCCAGCTCCACATTAACGAGTTGGAGCAACAACTGGATGAACTCCAGATCATTTGGGAGGCTGAGGGAGTGATAGATGGAACATTTAGAGAGGTAGTTACAAGATGCAGGACACTGGAAACTCGGCAACAGTCAAGAAGAGGAAAGGGGTTAAGGAGAGAGTGCAGAGAATGTCTCTGACCTTGGTGGTGGCATCCATTAGTCTCGCGAGACCATGGATCTGCGCCTGGAAAGTCTTGCTTCAGTCTGCGCTACAGCAGCGTCTGTTGTGGCTGTAGAGGCCCACACAGGAGTGACAGTCTCGGCTGCAGCGACTGCACTTGAAGGCGCTGTCCTCTAGTGTTGTCTTGGTGCTGTTTTTCCGATGAGTGCGCTTTTCTTCAGCAGCAAGCCTCAGCTTCTCTTCTCCTCTTTTTAGACCTCTGCGTAGTTCCAGCCTCCAGTGAGAGCGATTGCTTGCGATGTCCTCCCATTTCTCAATGTTCATTTCCAGTGACTTCATGTCTCTCTTGCAAACGACTTTGAAACGAAGATGGGGCCACCCTTGTGCTCTCTTGCCGGAGGCCAGTTCCCCACACAGCACGTCTTTTGGGGTTCTCCCATCTGACAAGCGGTGTACGTGGCCCAGCCAGCGGAGACGGCGTTGTTGACACTGGGTGAAGAGGCTGGGTATATGGGCGCGGGCCAGGACCTCATTGTTGGTGATTCAGTCAGTCCACGTCATGTCCAGGATGTGTCTCAGGCTGCGAAGGTGGAAGGCGTTGAGACGCCGCTCTTGTCCGTAAAGGCTCCAGGTCTCGCTGCCGTAAAGCAGTGTGCTGAGGACACAGGCCCTGTAGACTGCAACTTTGGTGTGCGACGTCTGCTTTCTGTTCTCCCAGACTCTCTTTGTCAGCCTGGCGAATGTTGAGGCTGTTCGTCCGATCTGTCTGTTGATCTCGGGGTCTAGGGAGAGACTGTCCGTGATGGTGGAGCCAAGGTATGTAAACTCGTGAACTACCTCCAGCTTGTAGTTGTTGATGGAAATGGCAGGGGGGTGCTCAACACCTTGGCCCAACACGTTGGTCTTCTTCAGGCTGATGGTCAAGCTGAAGTCCTGGCAGGCTCTTCCCAAGCTGTCCATGAGGCATTGCAGTTGCTCTTCAGAGTGTGCTACCAGAGCAATGTCGTCTGCAAACAACATGTCTCTGATGAGTACTTCATGAACCTTGGTTTTTGCCCTCAGCCGGGACAGAGTGAACAGCTCCGCATCCGACCTGGTGTGGAGGTAGACACCATCAGTTGCTGTTTCAAAGGCGTGCTTCAGCATGGCTGTGAAGAAGATGCCAAACAGGGTGGGAGCAAGCACACCGCCCTGCTTCACACCGCTGCAGATGTTGAAGGCCTCCGAAGAAGAGCCGTGGAACTGAACGATGCCCTTCATGTCTGTGTGGAATGATTGAACTATCCTGCGGAGCCTTGGGGGACAACCAATCCTGGCGAAGATTTTGAACGGGCCATCTCTGCTCACAAGATCGAAGGCCTTCGTAAGGTCAATGAAAGCGACGTAGAGTGGTTGTCTTTGCTTTCTTCCTTTCTCTTGTAGCTGTCGAAGGGAGAAGATCATGTCGATTGTGTAGCATTCTGACCTAAAACCGCACCGAGTCTTGGGATATACCCTTTCCGCTATTTTCTGCAGTCCGTTCAGGAGACCTTCCCAATGATGCTCAGCAAGGAGATTCCCCTGCAGTTGTTACGGTCACTTCTGTCCCCTTTATTCTTATATAGGGTGACAATGTTGCAGTCTCTCATGTCTTGCGGCACTGCTCCCTCTGTCCAGCACTGGCACAGTAGTTCATGCAGGTGGTTTAGCAGGACGCCCTTTGCGCATTTGATGGCTTCTGGTGGAATGCCATCCAATCCTGGCGCCTTCCCAGTGGGCAGGCTGATGATGGCTTTACTCAGCTCTTCAGCAGTTGGCAATGCATCAGGTTCCTCCAAGACAGGCAGGCATTCCACAGCACCTAGTGCACTGTCCAACCCCCTCAAAAACAGATATATCACTTTGGATACAATTGGTGGGGGTTTACCTAACAGAGGAAAGTCACAGTGGTCAGGTCTCTGGCACTGAGTTTGGCTCTGTGACTCCGAAGGGAAAGGGGGAGAAGAGGTATGTTGCGGTGGTAGGGGTTTCATTAGTTAAGGGAACAGACAGTGGTTCTGTGGGCGTGATTGACATTCCTAGATGGTAAAATGCCTCCCAGGTGCCAAGGCCTGAGTCTTCTCAGATCGATTCTTCAGCAGGCTCATGGAAGGGTGCACAGCCAGAGGTTGTGGTCAATGTTGGTACCAATGGCATTAGTAGGACAAGTGATGAGGTTCTGCATAGGGAGTTCAGGAAGTTAGGTGCTAAGTTAAAGGGTAGGACCTCCAGGGTTGTGATCTCAGGATTGCTGCCCATGCCACATGCTAGTGATGTTGAGGAAGATTATACAGTTTAATACATGGCTAAAGTGTTGGTGTAAGAGAGAGGGCATAAGATTATTGGAGTCTCTTCCATAAGACCATAAGACAAAGGAGCAGAAGTAGGCCATTCAGCCCATCGAGTCTGCTCCACCATTTTATCATGAGCTGATCCATTTTATCCTATTTAGTCCCACTGCCCCGCCTTCTCACCATAACCTTTGATGCCCTGGCTACTCAGATACCTATCAATCTCTGCCTTAAATACACCCAATGACTTGGCCTCCACTGCTGCCCGTGGCAACAAATTCCATAGATTCACCACCCTCTGACTAAAAAAATTTCTTCGCATTTCTGTTCTGAATGGGCGCCCTTCAATCCTGAAGTCATGCCCTCTCGTATTAGACTCCCCCATCATGGGAAACAACTTTGCCACATCCACTCTGTCCATGCCTTTTAACATTCAAAAATTTTCTATGAGGTCTCCCCTCATTCTTCTAAACTCCAAGGAATACAGTCCAAGAGCGGACAAACGTTCCTCATATGTTAACTCTCTCATTCCCGGAATCATCCTAGTGAATCTTCTCTGTACTCTCTCCAATGTCAGCACATCCTTTCTTAAATAAAGAGACCAAAACTGCCCACAGTACTCCAAGTAAGGTCTCACCAGCGCCTTATAGAGCCTCAACATCACATCCCTGCTCCTATACTCTATTCCTCTAGAAATGAATGCCAACATTGCATTCGCCTTCTTCACTACTGACTCAACCTGGAGGTTAACCTTAAGGGAATCCTGTACGAGGACTCCCAAGTCCCGTTGCATCTCAGAACTTTGAATTCTTTCCCCATTTAAATAATAGTACACCCGTTCATTTTTTCTGCCAAAGTGCATAACCATACACTTTCCAACATTGTACTTCATTTGCCACTTCTCTGCCCATTCTTCCAATCTATCCAAGTCTCTCTGCAGACTCTCCATTTCCTCAGCACTACTGGCCTCTCCACCTATCTTCGTATCATCAGCAAACTTAGCCACAAAGCCATCTATTCCATAATCCAAATCGTTGATGTACAATGTAAAAAGAAGCGGCCCCAACACTGATCCCTGTGGAACACCACTGGTAACCGGCAGCCAACCAGAATAGGATCCCTTTATTCCCACTCTCTGTTTCCTGCCAATCAGCCAACGCTGATCCACGTATGTAACTTTCCCGTAATTCCATGGGCTCTTATCTTGTTAAGTAGCCTCATTTGTGGCACCTTGTCAAAGGCCTTCTGAAAATCCAAATATACAACATCCACTGCATCTCCCTTGTCTAGCCCACTGGTAATTTCCTCAAAAAATTGTAATAGGTTTGTCAGGCAGGATTTTCCTTTAAGGAATCCATGCTGAGTTCTGCCTATCTTGTCATATGCCTCCAGGTACTCTGTAACCTCATCCTTGACAATCGATTCCAACAACTTCCCAACCACCGACGTCAAGCTAACAGGTCTATAATTTCCTTTTTGCTTCCTTGCTCCCTTCTTAAATAGCGGAGTGACATTTGCAATCTTCCAGTCTTCCGGAACCATGCCAGAATCTATCGACTTTTGAAAGATCATCGCTAATGCCTCCGCAATCTCCACAGCTACTTCCTTCAGAACACGAGGATGCATTCCATCTCATCCGGGAGATTTATCGACCTTTAGCCTATTCAGCTTCCTGAGTACTTTCTCTGTCGTAATTGTGACTGCACACACTTCTCTTCCCTGCCACCCTTGAGTGTCCGGTATTCTGCTGTCTTCCTCAGTGAAGACTGATGCAAAATACTCATTCAGTTCCTCTGCCATCTCCTCATCTCCCATTACAATTTCTCCAGTATCATTTTCTATCGGTCCTATATCTACTCTCACCTGTCTTTTACTCTTTATACACTTGAAAAAGCTTTTAGTATCCTCTTTGATATTATTTGCTAGTTTCCTTTCATAGTTAATCGTTTCTTTCTTAATGACCTTCTTGGTTTCCTTTTGTAAGGTCTTAAAAACTTCCCAATCCTCTGTCTTCCCACTAATTTTTGCTTCCTTGTATGCCCTCTCCTTTGCTTTAACTTTGGCTTTGACTTCTCTTGTCAACCACAGTTGCATCCTTTTTCCACTCGAAAATTTCTTCTTTTTTGGAATGTACCTGTCTTGCACCTTCCTCATTTCTCGCATAAACTCCAGCCACTGCTGCTCTGCCGTCTTTCCCGCCAGCGCCTCTTTCCAGTCAACTTTGGCCAGTTCCTCTCTCATGCCACTGTAATTTCCTTTACTCCACTGAAACACCGACACATCAGATTTCGGCTTCTCTTTTTCTAATTTCACAGTGAACTCAATCATGTTATGATCACTGTCTGCTAAGGGTTCCTTCACCTCAATCTCTCTAATCACCCCCGGTTCATTACACAATACCCAATCCAGTACAGCCGATCCCCTAGTGGGCTCGACAACAAGCTGTTCAAAAAAGCCATCTCGCAGACATTCTACAAATTCTCTCTCCTGAGGTCCAGTGCTGATCTGATTTTTCCAATCTACTCGCATGTTAAAATCCCCCACAATTATCATAACACTGCCGTTCTGACAAGCCTTTTCTATTTCCAGCTGTAACTTTCTCTTCCAGGGCAAGTAAGACCTGTACAGAGGAGATGGTTTGCCCCTGAACTAGAGGGGGACTAATATCCCAGTGGGAAGACTTGTTAATTCTGCGCGGTAGGTTTTATCTAGATTTGCAGGCGGGTGGGAACCAGAGTGCCAGATCAGTTAGTGGAAGGGTTGTAGAGGCAGATGTTGGCAAGACCTCAGACAAGGTCAGCAATCATGAGGTTGAGCATTGTGTGACTAGTGTCCTGAGCTACTTATATTTCAATGCAAGAAGTATCGTAGGAAAAGTTGATGAGCTCAGGGCATGGATCAACACCTGGAACTATCACGTTGTGGCCATTAGTGAGACTTGGTTGCAGGAGGAGCAGGACTAGCAGTTCAATATTCCACAGCTCCATTGTTTTAGACGTGACATAATGAGAGGGTTTAAAGAGGAAGAGGTGGTATTACTCGTCAGGGAAAATATCATGGAGAACTCAACGAGTCAGGCCTTAATTTGTGGAACTGAGAAATAAGGAAGGTATGACCATGTTAATGGGGCTATATTAAGACCCTCCAATAGTTCTAAGGATTTAGAGGAACTCATTTGCAAAGAGCTTGCAAGCTGCTACAAAACACATAAAATTGTTATTGTAGGTGATCTTAACTTCCCACATATTGACTGGGAATTCCATACTGCAAAAGGACTAGATGGGTTAGAGTTTGTCGATTGTGTTCTGGAAAGTTTCCTTGCGATACTGGATCTGTTATTAGGGAATGAGACAGGACAGGGGAACAGTTTTCATCCAGTGACCACAATGCCATTAGTTACAAAGTAAAAATGCAAAGACATACGTTAGGGTTGAGATTCTTAATTGGAGAAAGGCCAATTTTGATGGTATCAGAAAGGATCTGGCAAGTGTGGATTGGGACAAGCTCTTTTCTGGCAAAGGTATACTTAGAAAGTGGGAAGCCCTTAAAAACAAAATCTTGTAATTACAAAGCTTCTCTGCTCCTGTCAGAATAAAAGGTAAAGATTACAGGTGTAGGAAACCTTGGTTTTCCAGAGATATCGAGGTCTTGAGAGTAAAACAGGTGCATAGCAGGTACGGGCAAGCAGGAACAAATGAGGTGCTTCTGGAGTACAAGAGATACAAGAGAACACTTGCATTTCTTGTACTCTATAAAAAAGATCAGGAAGGTTAAAAGAAGGCATGAAGTTGCGCTAGCAGACAAGGTGAAGGAGAATCTCATCATCATCATCAGGTGCCGTGCCCAGTTTAGCTTTGACTGCCATGGCACACACACTCTTGTTTCAGGTCAAGTGGATCAATTCATTGGTATTCATTTCTAGTTCTCTGGCTGCTGTCATCATCATCATTTGTCTTTGCCTTCCTTTTGCTTTCTTCCCTTCAATCTTTCCCATAATTGCCATGCATTCTAACTCCTCCTTCCTAATCACATGTCCACTGAAGTTATGTTGCCTTTTCACGATCTCATACATTATTTCTCTTCTTGTGCTTGCTCTGTTCATGACATCCTCATTAGAAAATCGTTTCATCCATGATATTCTTTACATCCTCCTCAAAAAACACATCGCTGCTGTTTCAATTTGTTTCCTCATGTTACTTGATATTGTCCAACATTCTGATCCACATAACATAACTGGATAAATGTAACATTTCAGTACTCTGACGCAGGTCGTCATGCCTAGTTTAGTATTGGTCAGTATACTCGTCATTCTCATAAAGGTGTCTTTTGCCATCCCTATTCTTCTTTTGATGTCCATGTCACACCTGTCATCTGATGTCACCCAGCTGCCTAAGCAGCAGAAGTTCTGTACTTGTTTTATGTCTTCCCCATTTGTTTTCAGCCTGCAGATAGGATTCTCCTTCTTTTTGGATATCACCATACATTCTGTCTTTTTGCAATTGATAGATAGACCCATTTTTGCACTTTCTTCAACAACTATATCAATTAAGTTTTGTAGTTCTTCCTCCGTACTTGCAAATAACACAGTGTCATCCACATGTCTGAAATTATTGATGTTTTCACCACCAACTTTGATTTCCAAGATGTCTCTTATTTTTTGTAATATTGTTTCACATTAAACAAATCAGGGGAGAAAACACACCCTCTCTTGATTTTCGTAAACTGACTCACTTCTCTATCTATTCTTACAGCGGCAGTTTGTTCCCAGTACAGATTTCTGATTAGGCAGAGGTCTTTCGAATCTAGATCTAGAGGTTCTTGTACTATTTCAAATAACTTATTGTGCTTCACTTTATCAAATGCTTTTGTGTAGTCGATAAAACAAACAAACAAATCATTTTGCACTTGAATAGTTTGTTCTGACAGTATCCTTAACATCAATATCGCATTTCTTTTACCTTTGTCTTTCACAAAATTACTTTTAGTTCTTGTCATCAAAATTCTTAGAAGTATCTTAGTGATGTGACTCATAAAACTTATGGTCCTATGTAATTCACATTCTATTGCTCCAGGTTTCTTAGGAAGAGTGATAAATACTGAGTTTTTCATCTCTTCTGGTATTATTTCAGTCTCATAAATATAATTGATTAAATCAGTAAGTTTTTCAATTCCATAATCTTCAAGGGTGATAATTTGTTCTATTACTAATTCATCAGGACCTGCTGCCTTTCCTTTCTTCATCTTATTTATTGCATTATGAACTTCAGATTTTAAAATGTAGAAATGAAGTTTAACTCTCTGAAGGATGCCTTGGTAGAATCAGCAAAGTCAGTAATTCCCAAAAAAGAAAAAAAAGCACAAAGAATAAATGGATGACAGATGAAATCAAAAATCTAATGGAAGAAAGGAGTCTGAAGAAAGCAAATCCTATGGAATGTAAGTTCTTAGATAAAAAAAAAGTTAAAAGCTTATGTCAAAAAGCCAAAGAAGAATGGTTAAACCAGGAATGTGAACAACTAGAAAGAATCCCTATTATTGATCCAAAAAGTGTACATCAACAAATCAAGAATATCACTGGTAAAAAGCCCTCTGTTCTTCAGGTGGATGTTTAAAAGCAAAGGACGGTAACATTATCATGGAAAAAGATGAGATTATGAACAGATGGACTGAGTATATTCAGGAATTGTTTGAAGACGATCGAGGCGAAAAAACAGAAATTAAGAAGAACATTGAAGGTCCAAGTATTTTAAAACCTGAAGTCCGTAATGCAATAAATAAGGGATTCTACAGATATGTTAAGAGCAGAAGGAGTGCTAGGGGCGAAGTTGGTCCTCTGGAAGATCAGAACAGTAATCCATGTGTGGAGCCAAAACATATGGGGGAGATCTTAAGAACATTCTGTGCATCTGTACTTACTTGGGAGATCAATACAGAGTCTATAGAGGTGTTAGCCAATGTTCTAAACAGAAAACAGGAAATAATAGGCTGGTGAGTCTGACATCAGTTGTGGGAAAGTTATTGGAAAGTTTACTAAGGGACCGGATATATAGGTGCTTGTACAGACATGGACTGATTATGGATAGTCCACTTGGCTTCGTGCATGGTAGGTAATGTCTAACCAATCATACAGAGTTTTTCAAGGAAGTTTCCAGGAAACTGGGTGAAGGCAAGGTAATGGATCTTGTCTACATGGACTTTAGTAAGGCACTTGACAAGGTCCCGCATGGGAAGCTGGTCAAGAGGGTTTAGTTGTTAGGCATTCAGGATGAGGTAATAAATTGGATTAGACATTGGCTTTGTGGGAGAAGCCAGGGAGTGGTACCAGAGGGTTGAATCTCTGACTGGAGGCCTATGAGTACTGAAGTGCTGCAGGGATCGGTGCTGGCTCCTCTTTTGTTTGTCATCAATATCAATGATCTGGATGATAAAGTGTTTAATTGGATCATTAAATTTGCAGATAACATCAATATTGGGAGTGTAGAGGACACTGAGGAAGGCCACCAGGATTTCAGAGGGATCTGCATCAGCTGGAAACATGGATTGACAAATGGCAGATGGAATTTAATGCAGACAAGTGTGAGGTGTTGCACTTTGGTAGGACAAGTCAGGGTATGTCTTACACAGTGAATGATCAGGCACTGAGAAGTGTGGTAGAATAAGGGGATCTGGGAATATAGGTCCATAATTCATTGACAGTAACATCACTGGTAGATAGCTTTTGGTACATTGGCCTTCATATAGTAATGTATTGGGTACAAAAGATGGGATGTTATGCGGAAGTTGTATAAGATGTTGGTGAGGCCTAAATTGAAGTATTGTGTGCAGTTTTGGTTAAAAGGGTGCAGAGACAATTTATAAGGATGTTGCCAGGTCAGGAGAACTTGTGTTATTAGGAAAGATTGAATAGGTTAGGACTGTATTCTTTAGAATGTAGAAAATTGAGAGAAGACAGTGGTAAATAAATTCATGAGAGGGATAGATAGGGTAAATTAAAGCAGGCTTTTGACATGAAGTTGGGTAGGACTACAACCAGAGGTCATGGTCTAAGGGTGAAAGGTGAGAAGTTTGAGGATTCCTGTCACAGTATGTGGACAGGCCGACTGGGGAATGCCATAGTAGATCTAGTATTAAGTAATGAACCAGGTCAGGTCACAGATCTCTCAGTGGGTGAGTATCTGGGGGACAGTGACCACCACTCTCTGGCCTTTAACATTACCATGGAAAAGGATAGAATCAGAGAGGACAGGAAAATTTTTAATTGGGAAGGGCAAATTATGAGGCTATAAGGCTAGAACTTGTGGGTTTGAAATGGGATGATGTTTTTGCAGGGAAATGTACTATGGACATGTGGTTGATGTTTAGGAATCTCTTGCAGAGTGTTAGGGATAAATTTGTCCCAGTGAGGAAGATAAAGAATGGTAGGGTAAAGGAACCATGGGTGACAAGTGAGGTGGAAAATCTAGTCAGGTGGAAGAAGGCAGCATACATGAGGTTTAGGAAGCAAGGATCAGATAGGTCTATTGAGGAATATAGGGTAGCAAGAAAGGAGCTTAAGAAGGGGCTGAGGAGAGTAAGAAGGGGGCATTAGAAGGCCTTGGCGAGTAGGAAAACCCCAAGGCATTCTTCAATTATGTGAAGAACAAAAGGATGACAGGAGTGAAGGTAGGAATAATTAGAGATAAAGGTGGGAAGATGTGCCTGGAGGCTGTGGAAGTGAGTGAGGTCCTCAATGAATACTTCTCTTCAGTATTCACCAATGAGAGGGAACTTGATGACGGTGAGGACAATATGAGTGAGGTTGATATTCTGGAGCATGTTGATATTAAGGGAGAGGAGGTGTTTGGAGTTGTTAAAATACATTAGGACAGATAAGTCCCCAGGGTCTGAAGGAATATTACCCAGGCAGACCACAAGGTGAGGGAAGAGATTGCTGACCTTCTGGCTAGGATCTTTATGTCCTCGTTGTCCATGGGAATGGTACCGGAGGATTGGAGGGAGATGAATGTTGTCCCGTTGTCCAACAAGGGTAGTAGGGATAGTCTGCGCAATTATAGACCAGTGAGCCTTACGTCTATGATGGGAAAGCTGTTTGAAAAGATTCTTAGAAATAGGGTATATGGGCATTTAGAGAATCATGGTCTGATCAGGGACAATCAGCATAGCTTTGTGAAGGGCAGAACGTGTCTAACAAACCTGACAGAGTTCTTTGAGGAGGTGACCAGGCATACAGATGAGCTTAGTGAAGTGGATGTGATCTACATGGATTTTAGTAAGGCATTTGACAAATTTCCACAAGGTAAGCTTATTCAGAAAGTCAGAAGGCAGGGGATCCAGGGAAGTTTGGCCTGGTGGATTCAGAGTTGGCTTGTCTGCAGAAAGCACAGGGTCGTGGTGGAGGGAGTACATTCGGATTGGAGGGCTGTGACTAGTGGCGTTCTACAAGGATCTGTTCTGGGACCTCTACTTTTTGTGATTTTTATTAACAACCTGGATATGGGTGAGGTTAGCAAGTTTGCAGATGACACAAAGGTTAGTGGTGTTGTGGATGGTGTAGAGGATTGTTGAAGCTTGCAGAGAGACATTGATAGGATGCAGAAGTGGGCTGAGAAGTGGCAGATGGAGTTCAACCGGGAGAAGTGTGAGTTGGTACACTTTGGAAGGACAAACTCCAAGGCAGAGTACAAAGTAAATGGCAGGATACTTGGTAGTGTGGAGGAGCAGAGGGATCTGGGGGTACATATCCACAGATCCCTGAACGTTGCATCACAGATAGATAGAGTAGTTAAGAAAGCTTATGGGGTGTTAGCTTTCATAAGTCGAGGGATAGAGTTTAAGAGTCGCGATGTAATGATGCAGCTCTATAAAACTCTGCTTAGGCCACACTTGGAGTACTGTGTCCATTTCTGGTCGCCTCACTATAGGAAGGATGTGGAACATTGGAAAGAGTGCAGAGGAGATTTACCAGGATGTTACCTGGTTTAGAAAGTATGCATTATGATCAGAGATTAAGGGAGCTAGGGCTTTACTCTTTGGAGAGAAGGAGGATGAGAGGAGACATGATAGAGGTGTACAAAATATAGATAGAGTGGATAGCCAGCGCTTCTTCCCCAGGGCACCACTGCTCAATACAAGAGGACATGGCTTTAAGGTAATGGGTGGGAAGTTCAAGGGGGATATTAGAGGAAGGTTTTTTACTCAGAGACTGGTTAGTGCATGGAATGCACTGCCTGAGTCAGTGGTGGAGGCAGATACACTAGTGAAATTTAAGAGACTACTAGACAGGTATATGGAGGAATTTAAGGTGGGAGGTTATATGGGAGGCAGGGTTTAAGGGTTGGCACAACATTGTGGGCCGAAGGCCCTATACTATTCTGTACTATTCTATGTTCTATGAAGGAAATCTTCTTTACTCAGATGGCAGTGAAATTGTGGAATGAGCTGCCAGCACATGTGGTCCATGCGAGTTCGATTTCAATGTTTAAGAGAAGTTTGGATAGTTACATGGATAGTAGGGATCTGAAGGGCTATGGTCCCAGTCAGGTCATTGGGAGTAGGCAGTTTAAACGGTTTCAAAATTGACTAGATGGGCTGAACGGCCAGTTTCTGTGTTGTACTTCTCTATGACTATAACAAAGGAGGGTAGGACTGAATGTACATCACCATTAGAATTAGATTATGCTTCTTTATGTAACTTAAACTGAATGTATGCATAACAGAAACACACATAAAATGCTGGAGGAACGCAGCAGGTCAGGCAGCATCTAGGGAATTGAACAGTCGACGTTTCCAGCTGAGATCGTTTATCAGGACTGGAAATGAAAGGGGAAAATCCAGAATAACAAGGTGAGGGGAGAGGAAGGAAGACAAGCTTGGAGGTTATAGGTAGAAAATGCCAAGAGCTGGAGAAGGAAGAATCTGATAGGAGTGGAGAGTGGACCATTGAAGAAAGGGAGGGAGGAGTGGCACCAGGGTGATGTGATACACAGACAAGGAAAAGAGGCAAGAAGCCAGGGTGGGGAATAGAAGAGGGAAGGAGGAGTGGAAAATTTACCAGAAAAAGAAATCGATGTTCATGCAATCAGGCTGGAGGCTACCTAGATGGAATTTGATGTGTTGATCCTCCACCCTGAATGTGGCTTCATCATGGCAGAAGGGAGGTCATAGACCAACAAATTAGAATGGGAACGAGGATAGGAATTAAACTGGTTGCCCACCAGAAAATTCTTCATTTTGCAATGGAGTGAGTGGAGGTTTTCGACAAAGGGGTCCCAATTAATATCGGGTCCCAGCAATGTAAAGGAGGCCACATTGGGAACACCAGATACAATAGACGACCCCCAACAGATTAACAGGTGAAGTGTTGCCTCATCTGGAACGACTGTTTAGGGCCCTGAATGGAGTTGAGGGAAGAGGTAATTGGGCAAGTGTAGCGCCTGGACTGCTTGCAGGCGTAATTGCTGGGAGATTAGTGGGGATGGACGTTGGACAAGGGACTCACGGAGGGAGCGATCCCTGTGAAAAGCAGAGAATTGGGAAGGGAGGAGGTAAAGATGTGTTTGGTGGTAGGATTCCATTGAGGATGGTGGAAGTTCAGGATAATGATGCGCTGGATGTGGAAGCTCATGAGGACAAGAGGAACTCTGTTCCTGTTCAGGCAACGGAAAGATGAGGTGAGAGCAGGTGTCCAGGAGGGGATGTGGTGAGGGCAACATCAACAGTGGAGGAAGGAAAACCTGATTCTTTGAAGAGTGAGGACAACTTTGATGTCCTAGAAAGGAATGCCTCATCCTGGGAACAGACATGGTGGAGATGAAGGAGCTAAGAAAAGGGAATAGCATTTTTACAGGAGACAGATGGGGAAAAGTATAGTCATAGTCATAGTCATAGTTTAATGATCCTGAGGGAAATTGGGTTTTGTTACAGTTGCACTAACCAAGAATAGAGCATAATATGGCAATATAAAACCATAAATAATTAAATAATAATATGTAAATTATGCCAGATGGAAATAAGTCCAGGACCAGCCTATTGGCTCAGGGTGTCTGACCCTCCAAGGGAAGAGTTGTAAAGTTTGATGGCCAAAGGCATGAATGACTTCCTATGACGCTCTGTGTTGCATCTCGGTGGAATGAGTCTCTGGCTGAATGTAATCCTGTGCCCAACCAGTACATTATGTAGTAGATGGGAGACATTGTCCAAGATGGCATGCAACTTGGACAGCATCCTGTTTTCAGACACCACCGTCAGAGAGTCCAGTTCCATCTCCACAACATCACTGGCCCTACGAATGAGTTTGTTGATTCAGTTGGTGTCTGCTACCGTCAGCCTGCTGCCCCAGCAAACAACAGCAACCACGATAGCACTGGCCACCATAGACTCGTAGAACATCCTCAGCATCGTCCAACAGATGTTAAAGGACCTCAGTCTCCTCAGGAAATAGAGATGGCTCTGACCCTTCTTATAGACAGCCTCAGTGTTCTTTGGCCAGTCCAGTTTATTGTCAATTCGTATCCCCAGTCAAGGTAACATTAGGAATTGGTAAGTTTATAAAAGATGTCAGTTGACTGTTTCCAAGAGATGGAGACTGAGAGATTGAGAAATGGGAAGGAGGTGTCAGAGATGGACCAAGTGAATTTAAGGGCAGGTTGGGAGTTAGAGGCAAAGAGTAAAGATCATTAGAAATGGGGATGGTGCCGGAGGATTGGTGTATTTCTCATGTGGTTCCATTGTTTAAAAAGGGTTCTAAGAGTAAACCTAGCTATTATCAGCCTGTGAGTTTGACGTCAGTGGTGGGTAAATTGATGGAAAGTATTCTTACAGATGGTATATATAATTATCCGGATAGACAGGGTCTGATTAGGAGCAGTCAACATGGATTTGTGCGTGGAAGGTCGTGTTTGACAAATCTTATTGAATTTTTTGAAGAGGTTACTAGGAAAGTTGATGAGGGTAAAGTGTCTATATGGACTTCAGTAAGGCCTTTGACAAGGTTCCACATGGAAGGTTAGTTAGGAAGATTCAATCGTTAGGCATTAATATCGAAGTAGTAAAATGGATTCAGCAGTGGCTGGATGGGAGATGCCAGAGAGTAGTGGTGGATAACTGTGTGTCAGATTGGAGAAGGGTGTGTAACGGTGTGCCTCAGGGATCCGTACTGGGTCCAATGTTGTTCGTCATATATAGTAATGATCTAGATGATGGGGTAGTAAATTGGATTAGTAAGTATGCAGATGATACTAAGATAGGTGGTGTTGTGGATAATGAAGTAGGTTTTCAAAGCTTGCAGAGAGATTTAGGCCAGTTAGAAGAGTGGGCTGAAAGATGGCAGATGGAGCTTAATGTTGAAAAATGTGAGGTGCTACATTTAGGTAGGACTAATCAAAATAGGACATACATGGTAAATGGTAGGGCATTGAAGAATGCTGTAGAACAGAGGGATCTAGGAATAACGGTGCATAGTTCCCTGAAGGTGGAATCTCATGTGGATAGGATGGTGAAGAAAGCTTTTGATATGCTGGCCTTTATTAATCAGGGCATTGAGTATAGGAGTTGGGATGTAATATTGAAATTGTATAAGGCGTTGGTAAGGCCAAATTTGGAGTATTGTGTACAGTTCTGGTCACTGAATTATAGGAAAGATGTCAATAAAATTGAGAGAGCACAGAGGAGGTTTACTAAAATGTTGCCTGGGTTTCATCTCCTAAGTTACAGAGAAAGGTTGAACAAGTTAGGTCTTTATTCTTTGGAGCATAGAAGGTTGAGGGGGGACTTGATAGAGGTGTTTAAAATTATGATGGGGATTGATAGAGTTGATGTGGATAGGTTTTTTCCATTGAGAATGGGGGAGATTCAAACAAGAGGACATGAGTTGAGAGTTAAAGGGCAAAAGTTCAGGGGTAACATGAGGGGGAACTTCATAACTCAGAGAGTGGTAGCTGTGTGGAACGAGCTTCCAGCAGAAGTGGTTGAGGCAGGTTTGATGTTGTTGTTTAAAGTTAAATTGGATAGATATATGGACAGGGAAGGAATGGAGCGTTATGGGCTGAGTGCAGGTCGGTGGGACTAGGTGAGAGTAAGAGTTCGGCACAGACTAGAAGGGCCGAGGTGGCCTGTTTCCGTGCTGTAATTGTTATATGGTTGTATGATGAAACTGGCGAGCTCATCATGGGTGCATGAAGCAGCACCAATGTAGTTGTCTTTGTAGCGGAGGAATATTTGGGGAGTATTCCCGGGGAAAGCTTGCAACAAGGACCATTCCCCATAGCCAGTGAAGAGGCAGGCATAGCTAGGGCCCCTGGGTCTGGGGAAATTATGAGGAGTTGAAGGAAAAACTGTTGAGGTTGAAGGCCAGTTCTGCCAGATGGAGGGAGGTGGTGGTGGAAGTGCCAGGCAGAGGAGGGGCTGGACAGAGGAGGTTAAGAAGGTTGAGGGGCCAGAGGAGGGGGGTGAATTATAGTTGATCTTTTAAGTCTGTGATCTTTCATCAGAATCCACAGATGCTGCCTGACCTGCTGAGTCTTTCTAATATTTAGTATTTTCATTCCAAGAATCCATCATCTGCTTTTCGTTGTTTTCAATGGTAGATTCAAAATCCAGCATCTTTAGCAGCACATTCTTCCCACACTGCCCCTCCGGACCTGTAAGCTTCTGCCTCGGAATAAAGAGAGTGCCACTAATGGTGCTACGTTTGCTCTGGGAACATTTGATCATTGTAAGCACACTGCACAGTGTTGCTGAAAGTGAAAGGCCACTTGAATCTGAAGTGGTGACAATGCCTATGAATAATTCCAACCCAATTCACTGCATTTTCACTCATAAATTAGGTTTCAAAAATTTTCAACCTTAAAAGATGAAGAATCTCAAAAAAATTATTGTTCAGAATATTACACTCCGGATTGATCAGGGATTGTTTATTTTTACCTTCAGCTATTAAAATATTAGGGTAAGAAAATGTTAGCCCAAATTTCCCAAATACTAACAGCTTCTAAACTCACAGCAGATTAAAAGTGGATAGCTAATAGCAGGTATCTGTGAATGAGGGTGCAAAGTCCTTAGCAACCTGGTACAATATGTGGTCGAGATCTGTTACCAATGACTACATCAGCCAGGACCAGCATACTGTGAACAGGTCACATCAAAAGAGTCAAATCAGACATACTGGACATTTATTTAAGGGGATATTTTGAAATTTGGATGCGGTAAGTTTATTTTTACTTTCCTAACCTCCTCTACAGTGCTGAAGTACAGTACAGACAGATCACACTGATGACATGATTACTTCAATAATTACTGATAATATTGTGAGCTATTTAGCATTTTGCTTTCATGTTCTACTGTGCTGGGTGAGAAAGAACCCATTTCTGGTTGTTATCATGGCAGGTATTTAAGCAACACAAGCTTCTTCTATTGAACTGGAAAGAATGAACAGTGGTGTGCTCAGGATGTTAAATTTCCCGGCTTTTAGTTGGCCATATTTCTACATGTGGCAAGTTCTGTACCTATGCCCAAAAACTGACGACATTTTTACGAAGATTATTGTAAGCATGTATGGCTATCCCAGCCCCATCTTGTACTTATCCCTGAGAATAAGCAAGGACTTGGAGCCTGCACAAATGGACACAGCTCAGGGGCTCTCAGAACCACTGTTGCATTTTTCAGCCAACATCAAAGATCAAAAAGTGTGATGCTTGGAGGTAATATCATAGATCAACATTATGACTGTTTGAGAAACACTGAGCACTCAGTGGCAGAGATTTATTGTCGCTATCAAGTTGATCTTGTGGAAAAGACTTCTATTTCAGATATTGTTTCTGCTTTTGACATGACACCAGTGATGAACTCACTTCATTGGCAGTAACATACTTCGGAATGCCAGAGGCCTTGAATAAATGCTGTTCTTTCTTTCCTGACAGATGCTTTTTACATAATTTTATATTTATTATCCCATGACATTTGACTTTTGTTTGGTGTTTTAGAAATGAGTGTTAAGTCTACAACGCTGATTCCATTACTTGTGAATGAAAATGAATCGGGTCTTCGTTGATTCTTTTAGACCATGACCCCATCACACTGACATTGAAGACAATATCTGTTGTTCTGCTTTTCCTTAAGGCAACAAAAATCTTTATTGAATTCTAGAACTCCCTGTGCTCAGTGGCCAGTTTATTAGGTACACTTGTACACATGCTCATTGATGCAAATATATAATCATCCAATTATGTGGCAGCAACTCAATGCATAAAAGCATGCAGACACAGTCAAGAAGTTCAGTTGTTGTTCAGTCCAAACATTAGAATAGGGAAGAAATGTGATCTGAGCTTCTGACTGTGGAATGATTGTTGGTGCCAGACTGGGTAGTTTGACCATCACAGAAACTGCTGATCGCCTGGGATCTTCACACCATTACAGAGAATGGCGTGAAAAACAAAACAAAAAAAAAATCCAGTGAATGGAAATTCTGTAGCGGAAAACAGTTTGTTAATAAGAGAAGTCAGAGGAGAATGGCAACACAGACTGAAGCTGAAAGTAACTTAAATCACCGTGTGTTACGACAGTGGTATGCAGTAGAGCATCTCTAAACACATAGCACGTTGGCCATTCAAGTGGCTACAGCAGCAGGAGAGCATGAACATTTTCTCCGCCATGTTATTAGGTACAGGAGGTGGCCACTGAGATGCCGTCGGGCTTCAGTGAGATGAACCTGGTGTATTATGTATTGTTCTTGCTACAGTAATGGTGAAGTGAAAATTCACCAAAGTAGTGCAATAAACAATGTGCTGGAGGAACTCAATAGGCTGAACAGCACATGGTTCCTATACAGATGTTGCTCAGTCCCCTGGGTTCCTGCAGCAAATCACTTGTAGGTTCAGATTCCAGCATCAGTGGTCTCTTGTCTCCATTCACCAAACTATTTGCTCAAATGGATGATTTTAAAACAACTAGTTGGGAGATAGGGTGTTTTCCCTTTGAGTTCTCCAAGTTCAGATAAGCTGTTCATTGTACCCTGTTATTGGGTGCTTTCCTCCCTGCCCCCACTTCTTAATTCTCCAGTAACAAATCTACAAAATACTCTGTTCCGGAAAGTTTGGAGGGTCATTCATTGAGTTCATTCACAACCAATATTGGTAAGGTTGTTACAGTAGGTGATTTTAACTTTCCACATATTGACTGGGAAAGCTATACTGTAAAAGGCAAATGTGTTCAGGAAAGTTCCCTTCATCAGCACGTAGAAGCCACAATGAAAGAGCGGATGATACTGAATCTGCTATGAGGGAATGAGCAGATGGCAGAAGTTTGTGTAGGGGAACACTTTGCGTCCGGTGACCATGATGCCATTAGTTTCAATGTAAATATACAAAGAGATAGGTCTGGTCCATGTGTCCGGATTCTAAATTGGAGAGAGGCCAGTTTTGATGGTATCTGAAAGGATCTGGCAAGTGTGGATTGGCGTGGGCTGTTTTCTGGCAAAAGTGTAGTTGGAAAGTGGGAGGACTTCAGAAATGAAATTTTGAGAGAACAAAGCTTGTATGTGCCTGTCAGAATAAAAAGAAAAGGTAACAAATGCAGGGAACCTTGGTTTTCAAGAGATTTTGAGGCCCTGGTTAAGAGAACAAAAAAGGTGCTTGTGGAGTATAAGAAATGCAAAAGAACACTTAAAGAAATCAGGAAGGCAAGCAGACAAGGTGAAAAAGAATCCTAAGGGAGTCTATAGACATGTTAAGAGCAAAAGGATTGTATGGGACAAAGCTGGTCCTCTGGAAGAACAGAATGGTAATCCATGTGTGGAGCCAAAAGAGGTGAGGGAGATCTTAAACGAAGTCTTTGCATCTATATTTACTCGGGGGATAGATACAGAGTCTATAGAAGTGAGGCAAAGCGGTATCAACTTTATGAATCCTGTACAGATTACAGAGGATGAGGTGTTTGCTACACTGATGCAAATCACGATGGATAAATCCCCACGGGCTGATAAGGTGCTCCATTGGATGCTCTGGAGGCAACTGCAGAAATTGCCAGGTCTTAGCAGAGATACTTACAATATCCTTAGTGACAGGAGAGGTACCAGAGAATTGGATGATAATCAATGTTGTTCTGTTGTTTAAAAAAGGCTCTAAACATAAAACAGGAAATTATAGGCCATTGAGTCTGACATCATTTGTGGGAAAATTATTGTAAGGTAGTCTAAGAGACCGCATATATAAGTGTTTGTATAGACATGGACTGATTAGGGATAGTCAGCATGGCTTTGTGCATGGTAGGTCATGTCTAAGCAATCTTACAGAGTTTTTCAAGGAAGTTTCCAGGAAACTGGATGAAGGCAAGGCAATGGATGTTGTCTACATGGACTTCAGTAAGGCATTTGACAAAGTCCCACATGGGAGGCTCGTCAAGAAGGTTCAGTTGGTCAGAGTTTAAGATGAGGAAGGAAATTGAATGAGACAATGACTTTGTGGGAGAAACCAGAGGGTGGTAGCAGAGGGTTGCCTCTCTGACTGGAGGCCTGTTACTAGTAATATGCCACAGGGATTGGTGCTGGGTCCATTGTTGTTTGTCAACCATATCAGTGTCCTGGATGATAATATGGTTAACTGGATCAGCAAATTTGCAGATGATACTAATATTGGGGGTGTGCTTGTCAGTGAGGAAGGCATCATCTGGAAAAATGGGCTGAAAAATGGCAGATGGAATTTAATGCAGACAAATGTGAGGTTTTACGCTTTGGTTGGACTAACCAGGGTAGGACTTATACAATGAATGGTAGGACACTGAGGAGTGCGGTAAGACAAAGGGATCTGGGAATACAGGTCCATAATTCATTGAAACTAGAGTCACAGGTTGACAGGATTGTAAAGAAAGCTTTTGATATTTTAGCCTTTATAAATTGATGTATTGAGTACAGAAGATGGGATGTTATGTTGAAGTTATATGGGATACTGGTGTGGCCTAATTTGGAGTATTGTGTGCAGTTTTGTTCACTTACCTACAGGAAAGATGTAAACAAGTTTGAAATAGTGCAAGGAAAATTTACAAGAATGCTACCGGGTCTGGAGGACCTGCATTATAAGGAAGGGTTGAGTAGGTTAGGGCCAACGGGCCTACTTCTGTGCTGCACTCTGACTCTTAAAACGAGATTAGTTTCATTCGTCACATGTACTTCAAAGTATACAGTCAAATACTTTGTCTGTGTCATTGTTTCTGTAATGTGGCAGCCCACAAGCATCACCATGCTTCCGGTGCTAATATAGCTTGCCCACAACACACTAACCCTAATCATAGAACATAGAACAGAGGGTGAATGAGTTTGCAAAGAGGGCGTTAAAGAAAGAAAATATAGAAATGCACATTAGTATCAATAAAGCAGAGATTAAGTGTGTAATCTGGGAAAAAAAATCAACCAAATGTGGCAAGAAAGATGGGACAGGGAGGGGAAAGAGAGGCATTTATATCAAATACAAAAAAGTGTTGCAGGTACTAGGGTAGGTAGTGGATACAGAAGAGAGGAAACTGTGTGGACTAGGTTAAGGCTGGGGCACTGAGCGTTAAACAAAACATTGAAAATGATAGGGAAACACCAGACAGGATTGTGTGAGGAATATCAGGAAGAGGAGTCAGTAGAACATGTAGTTTTGAGTTGCAGGAAGTATGGGATACAGAGAGAGATGATGAGAATTAATCTGAGGGAATTAGGGGTGCAGGAATTCACATTAAAAGGTTGCTGGGCATGGGTGAGAAAGCACAGGTCAGGGTATCTTTAGCTTTCTTAAGGGGTACAGGGTTTTGTTTATAGGATATGATGGATGAACAGGAATAGGGTACGAGGATGGCCAAAGATGAGAGGATAAAGTGTAGGTTAGGGTGTGTGTCTGTGTGTGTGTGTGTGTGTGATTGGATGAAAGGATTTAGAATGTAAGTCTATTGCACACTCCTGAGCAGAAGGTGGCAGTAATGCACCATTAAGCTGGGTGCCAACCACCGTAAAACAAGACAGAGAAGAAGTAGAAAAGAACATAGAACATAGAGTAAGCACAGTACAGGCCCTTGGGCCCACAATGTTGTGCTGGCCCTTAAACCCTGCCTCCCATATAACTGCCACCTTAAATTCCTCCGTATACCTGTCTAGTAGTCTCTTAAACTTCACGAGTGTATCTGCCTCCACCACTGACTCAGGCAGTGCATTCCACGCACCAACCATTCTCTGAGTAAAAAACCTTCCTCTAATATCCCCCTTGAACTTCCCACCCCTTACCTTAAAGCCATGTCTTCTTGTACTGAGCAGTGGTGCCCTGGGGAAGAGGCACTGGCTCTTCATGTCTTTAGAAACTGGAAGGAAACCGGAGCACCCAGACAAAACCCACATGGTCACAGTGAGAACCAGAAAACTCCTTACAGACATCGGGTTTCTGGATATTAAAAGAATCAAGTGATATGAGGATAATGAAGGAAAATGTTATTGAAGTAGAATATCAAAAGTTTAAGGAGCTAAATATTCCTTTTCAGGTTCACATGTTTCTGTGATAGATCTCAATCCAGCCTGAATTAAGTGAATATTTGATTTCATTTTGCACCATTTGGAACATGGGAACACTGTATTTTCTCTCAGCTGGGCTACCCTGCTTGGAGGTGAGTTCAACAGGCAGCTTGTTGAGATAACTGTTGTCTAAGCTTGCTCAGGGCAAGGTTATGCAGCTGCTGAGGATGACATAATAATCATTCCTAATTCATGGAGAATGGTCACGTCAGGCAGTTAAACAGATTGTACTGATAAGGCCATGTAGAGCAGCCTTCTTATCTTAAACTAGAGAAAATTTGCAGATGCTGTAAGTCCATGTAACACACACAAAATGAGGGAGGAACTGAGCAGGCCAAGCAGTATCTATGCAAAACAGTACAGTTGACGTTTTGGGCAAAACCCTTCAGCAGGACTGGAGAAAAAAGGATGAGCAGTAGAGTTAATCAGTGGGTGTGGGGGGGAGGGGGGGAGGGTGGTAGGTGCAACTGGGAGGAGGGGGGATGAAGTGAAGAGTTGTGAAATTGTTGGTGAAAGAGATACAGAGCTGGAGAAGGGGAAGTCTGAAAGGAGAGGAAAAGAGACCATGGAAGGCACCCCATACCTCCTGTTTCTACCTCCTACTCAAGATCCACAAACCTGGCTTGTCCAGGTAGACCCACTGTTTCAGCTGGTTCCTGCCCCGCTGAATACCTCGACTTTGTTTTATCCCCCCTAGTTCAGTCCCTTCCTACCTACATCCATGACACTTCACATGCTCTGGAAATTTTCAGTGATCTCCCACCAGGAAGGTCTCAAAGCTCTCTATTTCATTCTGGACACCAGACCCAACCAGTTCCCCTCCACCACCACTCTCTTCCATCTGGTGGAACTTGTCACCACTCTTAATAATTTCTCCTCCCACTTCCTTCAAACAAAAGGTGCAGCCATGAGCATTCGATGGGTCCCAGCTATGCCTGCCTGTTTGAGGGCTATGTGGAACTCCCTGTTCCAAGCCTACACTCCCTCACTTTTCCTACGCTACATCAATGACTGCATTGGTGCTGCTTCCTGCACACATGTGGAACTTGTCGACTTCATCCACTTTGCCTCCAATTTCCAGCCTGCCCTCAAATTTACCTGGTCCATTTCTGACACCTCTCTCCCCTTTCTCAGTCTCTCTGTATCTATCTCTGGAGACAGCTTATCTACTGATATCTACTATTAACCCACGGATGTTCACAGCTACCTGGTCTATAACTCCTCCCACACTGTTACTTGTAAAAACACCATCCCATTCCCTCAATTCCTCTGTCTCCACCTCATCTGCTCTCAGGATTTCATTACAGAATGAAGGAGATGTCCTCCTTCTTCAAAGAAAGTGGCTTCCCTTCCTCCACCATCAACACTGCCCTCACCACATCTCTTCCATTTCATGCACGTCTGCTCTTTCCTGCCACCTTACCATGGATAGGGTTCCTCATGTCCTCACCTTCCAACACCCGCAGCCTCTGCGTCCAGCACATAATTTTCCGAATCTTCTACCATCTCTAATGGGATCCCACCAGCAACCCCATCTTCCCCTCCCCCCACTTTCTGCTTTCCGCAGGGATTGCTCCCTACACAACTCCCATGTCCATTTATTCCCTCCCACTGATTTCTCTGCTGGCACTTATCCTTGCAAGCGGAACAAGTGCCATACCTGCCCCTACACCTCCTTCCTCACTACAATTTAGGACTCCAAACTGTCCTTTCAGGTGAGGTGACACTCCACCTGTGAGTCTGTTGAGGTTATCTACTCTATACGGTCCTCCTGGTGTGGCCTCCTGTATATCGGGGTGACCCAATGTAGATTGGGAGGCTGCAGAGGAGGTTTACCAGGATGCTGCTTGGATTAGAGAGCATGACTTAGGAGGAAAGGTTGAATAAGCTCAGGATTTCCTCCTTGGAGCAAAGGTGGATGAGAGGTAACTTGGTAGAGATAAGAGGTTTTGGTAGAGAGGACAGGGTGCGCCTTTTTCTCCCCCAGGCTGGTGATGGTTAACATGAGAGCATGTACTTTTAAGGTGACTGGAAGAAGGTACAGTGGGGGGGATATCAGAGGTAGTTTTTTAAAACAGAGTTGGGTGCATGGAATGCACTGCCAGGGGTTGTGGTAGAGGCAGATACACCAAGATATTTAAGAGACTCTTGGGTACATGGAAGACGGAAAAATAAACAGCTACATGGGAGGGGAAGATTAAATTGAGCTTGGAGTAGGTCAAAAATTTGGCGAATTGTGGCTGAAGGATCTGTACTGTGGTACATTGTTCTATGTTGCATGAAATGCACTGCCAGCGAAGGTGGTAGAGGCAGATACAATAGGGTTGTTTAAGAGACTCTTAGATAGCTACAGGGAACTTAGAAAAATAGAGAGAATGTGGTCAGGAAATTCTAGGCAGTCTGTGGAGTAGGTTACATGGTCGGCACAACATTGTGGGCCGAAGGGCCTGTAATGTGCTGTAGATTTCTATGTTCTATGCTCTATGTTCTATGATCCTAGTGAGTACATGAAGCTCCTGATTGGCCAGGCAGCCTCACAAAATGCCTTCCAGGAACCAGATTTGCCCCAGACCCACAAAAATCTGGGGGAGCTGAGCAGTCAGGCAACAGCAAATGTAGGGATTTGAACAGTCTGTTTCAGACCGTATATGCCTCATTAGGACACAGTTTCAATTTACAGTCTCTTCGTGGCTGTTCTGGGCCAGATCAGCATTACTGCTGTGGAGGTGTTGGCAGTGATGGTCTGCATTCTTGAACTCCTTCTGTCCTTGTTAGTTCACAATGCCAGGTAGAACAATGCAAGAGTTAGACTGGCTTATAAACTTTCCTTTCCTTTTGTCATCAGGTACATTTTATTTTCATTTTTCTACTTGTATTTTAGTGTAAGTAACAAGGAGAGCTTGATGAGATCAATGTCGTGAGGAAGGCTGGCCACGGGGAATTTCGCAAATATGGCTACTTCGGATGCTAGTCATTTTAATGCTCAGTAAATATTTAAAAAGAAACAGGATGATATAAATAGAAACTTGCTTTATAGAACTTCAATTAAATCAGATCTGAAAAGAAAAACACAGACAGAATAATTGGATTTCGTGAGAGAAAAAGAGACTGAACAAAATTAGGAGACAAAATCTATGGCCAGCATTTTAAAATGTATGCTGTCATAAGCAGTAGCCTGCATACCATTGGGGATATTGCTAAATTACAATAAGTATATATTAAAAATATTAAAGTAGTGCAAAAAGAGAGGGGAAAATACTGAGGTAGTCTTCATGGATTCATTATCCATTCAGAAATCTAATGCAGGGGAAGATGCTGTTCCTGAAATGTTGAGTGTGTGTCTTCAGGCTCCTATACCTCCTCCCTGATGGTAGCAATGAGAAGAGGGCATGTCCTGGTTGATGGGGGTCCTTAGTGATGGATGCTGCCTTTTGAGATATCACCTTTTGAAAAAGTAATGCATGGGAGGCTAGTGTCCATGATGAAGCTGGCTGAGTTTACAAGCCGCTGCAGCTTTTCCAATCCTGTGCAGCGCCCCCCATACCAGACGGTGATGCAACCAGTTATAATGCTCTCTACAGTGTGTCTGTAGAATTTGCGCGAGTCTTTGGAGACATACCAAGTATCCTCGAGTTGCTAGTGAAATACAGCTGCTGTCATCCCTTCTTTGTACCTGCATCAATATATTGGGCCCAGGATAGATCCTCAGAGATGTTGACACCCAGGAACTTGAAACTGCTCACCCTTTCCACTGCTGATCCCTCGAACATCTCCTTAGAGCAAGGGGTTTAGATGGGGTGGAGTTTGTTAGGTGTGTTCAGGAAGGTTTCTTGACACAATATGTAGATAAGCCTACAAGAGGAGAGGCTGTACTTGATCTGGTATTGGGACATGAACCTGGTCAGGTGTCAGATCTCTCAGTGGGAGAGCATTTTGGAGATAGTAATCATAATTCTATCTCCTTTACCATAGCATTGGAGAGAGATAGGAACAGACTGTCATGGTCCCATCTGGCAATTCCCCATCCAGCTATTACCTCCGTAATCCCCTCGTCTGATTTCCAGTCATTCCCAGTTCCACTAATTACAGCACACCTGGCTCCCATTAGTGAACACGGGATAAAACCCTGGCAGCACAGCCATGCTTTGCCAGCTCGTTGGTTGATTCTAGTGTGGGTAAACCTCGTTTCCTGATTCCTAGGGACTGTCAGTTCTAAGCTTCACATCATTTCCTGGATTCTCTGCGTAAACCTTGTCTCCGTGTAAAGACTCTCCTGGATACCAGTTCCTCGTTCGCAGCGGTGCTAACGCCTCACGACTCTGCCTCCATGCCTGTCTCCTGCACTTAGGTTCATCCTCAGCCTCATCCTTGCAACACAGACTAGTTAGAAATGCATTTAATTGGAGTAAGGGGAATTATGAGGCTATCAGGCAGGAAATTGGAAGCTTAAATTGGAAACAGATGTTCTCAGGGAAAAATACAGAAGAAATGTGGCAAATGTTCAGGAGATATTTGTGTGGAGTTCTGCATAGGTATGTTCCAATGAGACAAGGAAGTTCTGGTAGGGTACAGGAACTGTGGTGTACAAAGGCTGTAATAAATCTCGTCAAGAAGAAAAGAAAAGCTTACAAAAGGTTCAGAGAGCTAAATTATGTTAGAGATCTAGAAGATTATAAGGCTAACAGGAAAGAGCTTAAGAAGGAAATTAGAAAGGCCGGAAGAGGCCATTAGAAGGCCTTGGCGGGCAGGATTAAGGAAAACCCCAAAGCATTCTACAAGTATCTGAAGAGCAAGAGGATAAGACGTGAAAGGATAGGACCTATCAAGGGTGACAGTGGGAAAGTGTGTATGGAACCGGGGGAAATAGCAGAGGTACTTAATGAATACTTCACTTCAGTATTCACTGTGGAAAAGGATCTTGGTGATTGTAGTGATGACTAGCAGTGGACTGAAAGGTTTGATCATGTAGATATTAAGAAGGAGGATGCACTGGAGCTTTTGGAAAGCATCAAGTTGGATAAGTCACCGGGACCGGATGAGATGTACCCAGGCTACTATGGGAGGCGAGGGAGGAGATTGCTGAGCCTCTGGCAATGATCTTTGCATCATCAATGGGGACAGGAGAGGTTCCGGAGGATTGGAGGGTTGCGGATGTTGTTCCTTTATTCAACAAAGGGAGTAGAGGTAGCCCAGGAAATTATAGACCTGTGAGTCTTACCTCAGTGTTTGGTAAATTGATGAAAAAGATCCTGAGAGGCAGGACTTATGAACACTTGGAGAGGTAGAATATGATCAGGAATAATCAGCATGGCTTTGTCAAGGGCAGGTTGTGCCTTAAGAGCCTGATTGATTTTTTTGAGGATGTGACTAAACACATTGATGAAGGAAGAGCAGTAGATGTAGTGTATATGGATTTCAGCAAGGCATTTGATAAGGTACCCCATGCAAGGCTTATTGAGAAAGTAAGGAGGCATGGAATCCAAGGGGACATTGCTTTGTTGATCCAGAATTGGCTTGCCCACAGAAGGCAAAGAGTGGTTGTAAATGGGTCATGTTCTGCATGGAGGTCGGTCACCAGTGGTGTACCTCAAGGATCTGTTCTGGGACCCTTACTCTTCGTGATTTTTATAAATGACCTGGATGAGGAAGTGGAGGGATGGGTTAGTAAGTTTACTGATGACAAAGGTTGGAGGTGTTGTGGATAGTGTGTAAGGCTGTCAGAGGTTATAGCAGGACATTGATAGGATGCAAAACTGGGCTGAGAAGTGGCAGATGGAGTTCAACCCAGATAAGTGTGAGGTGGTTCATTTTGGTTTGTCAAATATGATGGCAGAATATAGTATTAATGGTAAGACTCTTGGCAGTGTGGAGGATCAGAGGGATCTTGAGGTCCGAGTCCATAGGACGCTCAAAGCAGCTGTGCAGGTTGCCTCTGTGGTTAAGAAGGCGTACAGTGTATTGGCCTTCATCAATTGTGGAATTGAATTTAAGAGCCAAGAGGTAATGTTGCAGCTATATAGGATCCTGGTCAGACCCCACTTGGAGTACTGTGCTCAGTTCTGGTCGCCTCACTACAGGAAGGGTGTGGAAGCCATAGAAGGGGTGCAGAGGAGATTTATAAGGATGTTGCCCGAATTGGGGAGCATGCCTTATGAGAATAATAACATGCCTTATGTGTTGGGCACATGGCCAAGTAGTTAAGATGTTCGTCTAGTGATCTGAAGGTCACTAGTTCGATCCTCAGCTGTGGCAGCGTGTTTGTGTCCTTGAGCAAGGCACTTAACCATACATTGCTCTGAAGCCTGTGCGAGGAGTGGCGCCCCACACAGACTTCTAATCTGCGCCTTGTAAGGAATGAAAATGCCCGACGCAGGCCTCTCATGGTCTGAGTCGACGTTCCCTCCCTCCCCTTCTGAGAATAGTTGGAGTGAACTCGGCCTTTTCTGCTTGGAACGACGGAGGATGAGAGGTGACCTGATAGAGATGTATAAGATGATGAGAGGCATCGATCATGTAGATAGTCAGAGGCTTTTTTCCAGGGCTGAAATGGTTGCCACAGGACGACGCAGGTTTAAGGTGCTGGGGAGAACGTACAGAGGAGATGTCAGGGGTTCCACAAGGTTCCACACAGTAGGCTTATTCAGAAAGTCAGAAGGCATGGGATCCAGAGAAGTTTGGCCAGGTGGATTCAGAATTGGCTTGCCTGCAGAAAGCACAGGGTCATGATGGAGGGAGTACATTCGGATTGGAGGGTTATAACTCATGGTGTCCCCCAAGGATCGGTTCTGGGACCTCTACTTTTTGTGATTTTTATTAACGAACTGGATGTGGGAGTAGAAGGGTGGGTTGGCAAGGTTGCAGACGATACAAAGGTTGGTGGTGTTGTAGATAGTGTAGAGGATTGTTGAAGGTTGCAGAGAGGCATTGATAGGATGCAGAAGTGGGCTGAGAAGCTCAACCCGGAGAAGTGTGAGGTGGTACACTTTGGAAGGACAAACTCCAAGGCAGAGTACAAAGTAAATGGTAGAATACTTGGTAGTGTGGAGGAGCAGAGGGATCTGTGGGTACAGGTCCACAGATCCCTGAAAGTTGTCTCACAGGTGGATAGGGTAGTTAAGAAAGCTTATGGCGTGTTAGCTTTCATAAGTCGAGGGATCGAGTTTAAGAGTCGCGAGGTAATGATGCAGCTCTATAAAACTCTGGTTAGGCCACACTTGGAGTACTGTGTCCATTTCTGGTCGCCTCACTATAGGAAGGATGTGGAAGCATTGGAAATGGTACAGAGGAGATTTACCAGGATGCTGCCTGGTTTAGAGAGTATGCATTATGATCAGAGGTTAAGGGAGCTAGGGCTTTACTCTTTGGAGAGTAGGAGGATGAGAGGAGACGTGATAGAGGTATACAGGATATTAAAAGGAAGAGATAGAGTGGATAGCCAGCGCCTCTTCCCCAGGGCACCACTGCTCAATATAAGAGGACATGGCTTTAAGATAAGGGGTGGGAAGTTCAAGGGGGATATTAGAGGAAGGATTTTAACTGAGAGAGTGGCTGGTGCATGGAACGTGGAGGAGGTGGTGGAGGCAGATACACTAGTGAAACTTAAGAGACTACTAGACAAGTATATGGAGGAATTTAAGGTGAGGGGTTATATGAGAGTCAGGGTTTAAGGGTCAGCACAGCATTAGGGGTGAAGGGCCTGTGCTGTACTATTCTATGTTCTATGTAAGTTTTTTATGCAGAGAGTGGTGAGTGCATGGAATGGGCTGCCAGCAATGGTGGTGGAGGCAGATATGATAGAGTCTTTTAAGAAACTTTTGGATAGGTTTATGGAGCTTAGAGAAATAGAGGACTATAGTTAAGCTTAGTAATCTCTAAGGTAGGGATATGTTCGGCACAGCTTTGTGGGCCAAGGGGCCTGTATTGTGCCGTAGGTTTTCTATGTTTCTACGTTTCCCCTTCCTGGTCCACAATCAATTTATGTATTATTCACTATATATTTTTATAATTTATAGTTTTTTAATGTGGGCACTGTACTTCTGTCACAAAACAACAAATTTCACGATATTGTAGGTCAGTTTTAATAAACCCGATTTTTGCCTGCAGCAAAAAAAATCAGTGTCAGATTTATTGTCACCAGCATGTGTTGTGAAATTTGTTAACTTGGCAGCAGCAGTTCAATGCAATACATAATATGAAGAAGAAAGCTCTTAACTCTGAGTGGAGTCATCGGGACGCCGTCATGATGGTATTTTTTTAGCAGGCTTTCTTATTTTTATGAGGCCGACTTGCTAGTTCGATGCTCAACCCAGCACGGATGAAAAGCATGCAAGGGAGCCGGCTGGATTCGAACTCGGGAGCCTTTGCTCCGAAGTCCGGCGCTGATGCCATTACACCTTCAGCAGACTAATACATAATATAGAAAGGAATAAAAAAGTTAATCAACTGCAGTATATTAATTGATTAATCGATTATATGTATATTGAATAGATTAAAATAGTGCACAAACAGAAGTAATACAATTTTTTAAAAAAAAATAAGGTAATGTTCATGGGTTCCAAGTCTATTTAGGAATTGTATGACAGAGGGGTAGAAGCTGTTCCTGAATCACTGAGTGTGCACCTTCAGGCTTCTGTACCCACTTCCTGATGGTAACAGTGAGGAGAGGGCATGTTCTGGGTGATGGGGGGTCCTTAATAATGAACGTTGCCTTTCTGAGGCACTGCTCCTTGAAGATGTCTTGGATATTACGGAGGCTAGTACCCAAGATGGAGGTGACTAATTGTACAACTTTCTATAGCTTATTTCAGTCCTGTGCAGTAGCCCCCACCCCCATACCAGACAGTGATGTAGCCTGTCAGAATGCTCTCTACGGTACCTCTACAGAAGTCTGACTATATTCAGTGACAAAGCAAATCTCTTCAAACTCCTAATGAAAAGAAGTTGTAAAGTCAGAGTTTTACATTAGAGAATTGAGGTCCCTCAGCACACCTTTTTGTTCACCTACACCAATCTGATTAAATGGCATTACATCCATATCCTCCTTTGTCTTGCCTATTCAAGTGTCTGTATGAATACTGTAACTCTTCAACATTGTATCTCATGCTGCCACCTCCTCTGTCAGCAAGTTCCAGATCGCAACCATGGTCTCTAAAGCAAAACCTTCCCCAGCATATCCCTTTTAAACTCCTCATCTTCCTCTACATTTCCTTTTAAGTGCCTTCCTGTCACCTTAGATCTATGCCACTTTGATTTTGCGTCCCCATCAAAGGAACATATTCTGATTATCCATGCCTCCTTTAACTTTGTAGACCTCTATCAGGTCACCCCTCAGCCTCTTTATCTTCAAGGACAAGCACAGTTTATCCAATCTCTAATGTCTCGTAACCCAGACAACAAACTGTTGTATCCCCTCTGCACTCTTTCCAGCACAGCTACGCCCTTCCTATAGTGTGGCATTGAGAGCTCCACACATACTCCAAGTTCAGACTAACCAGCGTTTGTAACACTGCAGTGTAACAACCCAGTTTTCATTTTGTATTGAGGCAACACCCCAATGTTCTATGCTGTCACTTTTTGGTAATAATGGACTTGAACTCCAGTGTCCCTTTGCTCATCAACACGTGTTGCCTTAACTCCTATTACCATATGTTCTAGCTCTGTGACTTTCCAAAATGTAACTACTCACTCCTCTTTGTCACAGTAGACTAGATGACTTCTTCAGTTTTAACTTCCCTCACACTGAATAGCGGTGAACCCAAGTGCAGAGTAAGTCACACAAAGTTATAGGGAAAATCCAACAAAGGGTTACTGGATTCCAAAGCAGGAAAGGTACAGGCAGAGGGTCCAAAAGTTCACAGGCAAAGTCAAAATTTTAAAAAACTGAGTAGAGAATTCTATAAATAAGAGAAAGTCTTCTCTTACAAAAGACCATTCCATGACTGAGCAAAGAAAAAGAGCAGATAAGGTACTTGTATAGGGCCACAAACAAGGCACAGGTGATAATAATGAACTATAAGGAACTGGTGCTAATAATGAACTATTAGGCTAATACCTAATAGGGAGGTGAGCAGGGGTTGGCCTTGCCCTCTCTGCCTCCCTCTGGTGGCAAGTTCGAGGTGTGGCATCCCTTGATTTTCCAATGCTGTGTCCTCTAAACAATATTCCTTCATATTCACATTGTTACTTACTTTCATGTCATCTGCAAACCCACTAATTATACCTCCCCCATTCACATTGAGGTCGATACTATGCCGCAAGCGAAAAGGATCATTACATCAACCCCTGCAGTAACTCACTGGTTACAGACTTCCAATCAGAAAAAAAAGCTATCTTCTGCAGCGTATTACAAAGCTAATTTAGGGTCCAATTCAACAACTCATCTTGGATCCCTGACAGGCCCCACTTTTCAAAATGTACCTAAATCCTATCTTTAAGATTTTTTTTCAAGTAATTTCCACACTTCTTAGTTCAATTATTCCTGCAGCCCACCTAAAATCAAGCAACAATATTAGGTAACACACATCAAAGTTGCTGGTGAATGCAGCAGGCCAGGCAGCATCTCTAGGAAGAGGTACAGTCAACGTTTCAGGCCGAGACCCTTCCTATCCTTCCGTCCTGACAAAGGGTCTTGGCCCGAAACGTCGACTGTACCTCTTCCTAGAGATGCTGCCTGGCCTGCTGCGTTCACCAGCAATTTTTATGTGTGTTGCTTGAAATTCCAGCATCTGCAGATTTCCTCGTGTTTGTGGCTATGGGTAAGCCTAGGTAATTTCTAAGGGAAGGACATGTTTGGCACAGCTTTGTAGGCTGAAGGGCCTGTATTGTGCTGTAAGTTGTCTATGTTTCTATATTTCTATATAATGTGTTCAGGTCTAGAGACATTCTCCTTAAGCTGTACAATACACTTGTGAGGCCACACCTTGAGTATTGTGTACAGTTTTGGTCTCCATATTGTGTGAGGGATGTGAAGGCATTGCAGAGAGTTCAGAGAAAAGTGATGAGACTCATTCCAGGACTGCAGGATATGAGCTATGAAGAAAGATTGGAAGAATTAAAGCTTTTAAGCCTAAGTAGACCTAGAATGAGAGGAGACATCATTAAAGTGAAAATCATTAAGTACATAAGTAAGGTGGATGCCAGCAGCTACTTCAATATTAATCCATCAACCAGGACACGGGGCCATAGGTGGAGACTGGTTAAAGGGAAATTTCAGACTAACTTCAGGAAGCATTTCTTTTACAGTAATTTGTGGATACATGGAACAAACTACCTAGTTATATAGTTGAGAGTAGTACCTTAGAGACTTCCAAATCTAAGCTCGATAGTTATTTCAACACACTATGTGAATAGGAATTTGGCAAGTTTTGTTGGGCCGAATGGCCTGCTCTTGTCAAAAACTTTCTAACGTTCTAATGTACTGTATCTTTTGGTCCCAAGAGCATTCACTTTTTATTATCTTCCTTTCTCCTGATAGAGAACGCCCTGACTCCAAAATGACCATCACACCTACCACACCCCTGTCACTCCAATCTTCAACAAATGAGTGAGGCAGAAGGAAGGCAATTATAGGTCAGTTAGGCTGACCTCAGTGATAGGGAAGATGTTGGAGTCAATTGTTAAGGATGAGGTCTCAGAGTACTTTGAGGAATATGAAAAAATGGTCCAAATTCAGCATGGTTTTCTCAAGGGAAAATCTTGTCTGACAAAGCTGTTGGAATTCTTTGAGGAAATAATAAGCAGGGTAGACAAAGGAGAACTGGTGGACTTTGCATAATTGCATTTTCAAAAGTCCTTTGACAAGATGCCATACATGAGGCAGCTTAACAAGGTAAGAACCTATGGTATTACAGGAAAGATACTAAAATGGATAGAGCACCAGCTGATTGGCAGGAGGCAAAAAGTGGGAATGAAGAGACCCTTTTCTGGTTGGCTGATGGCAACTTGTGGTATTCTGCAGGGGTCATTACTACTAGGACCATTACTTTTTACATTGTATTTTAATGATTTGGATAACAGAATTGATTGCTTTGTGACCACGTTTGCAGACAATACGAAGATAGGTGGAGGAAACAGGGATGTTGCAGAGGCAGATTAGGATAATGGACAAAGAGTAGCAGGTGGATACAGTGGGAGTAAGTGGACGGACATACACGTTGGTAAAAAGAATAAAAGCATAGACTAATGCATGTGGAGAAAAACAGAAATCTGAGGTGCAAAGGGACTTGGGAGTCATCATGCAGGATTCTCTAAAGGTTAACTTGTAGGTTGAGTCAGTGGTGAAGAAAACAAATGAGGGATGAGAATTCATTTTGAGAGAACTAGAGTATAAAAACAAGGATGTAATATTGAGATTTTCTAAGGCATTGATGAGATCTCACTTGGAGTACTGTAGGCAGTTTTGGTCCTCTTATCTAAGAAAGGATATGCTGATATTGGAGAGGATTTAAAGGAGGTTTACAAAAATGATTCTGGGACTGAAAGGCTTATCATATGAGGAGCGTTTAATGGTTCAGGTCCTGTACTCGCTGAAATTTAGCGGATTAGGGGGAACCTCATTGAAACCTATCAAATGCTGAATGGCCTAGGTAGAGTGGATGTGGTCAGGAAGTTTCCGATAGTGGGGGGAGTCTAGGACCAGAGGGTACAGCCTCAGAATAGAAGAGTGTCTATTTGGAACTGAGATGTGGAGAAGTTTCTTTAGCCAAAGGGTGGTGAACCTGTAGAATTTTTTGCCACAAGCTACTGTGGAGGCCAAGTCATTGGGCATATTTAAAGCGGAGATTGATAGCTTATTGATAAGTCAGGTCATGAAAGATTACAGGGAGAAGTCAAGAAAATGGTTTATGAGGCAAATGGATCAGCCACAATCAAATGGCAGTGTAGACTCAATGGACCAAATGGCCTAATTCTGCTCTAATGTCTTCTGGACTTGTGGTGTAATTTCATTGCTTTCTTCTGGGTTGAAGAGTCTGACTGGTGTATCACTGAAACATCTTTCTGTCCAATTTTTAACAGGAAATTCCCATGCAAATACAGCCATTCTTTGTAGCCAAGAGGAAGTTGAGGGCCTATTGGGCTCAATGGTGAGGGAGTGAAAATCATCCAGCAACCAGTGGTGATTTGCAATTCATAGGTTGTGTTTACCTTGCTCAAGCTGAACCATCGAGAGATCAGCAAAATAGTGTTGGCCATTGATCTGTAGTAGTTATTTTGGAATCAAGATCTGAGCCAATAATTTAAGTAAATGTTTACCAAATTTCTCACTACAGACATCTCTTGTCTCCTCTGTCTTGTCAGCAGCACTGCAAATTGAAAGCGAATAGAGCTGAGGCTTTGCACAGTAATTTGTAATTGAAATCATTGTATAATATGAAATTTTCAACTTTCTTTAGAATGAACCTATTTAGTGTGTGTGTGTGTGTGTGTGTGTGTGTGTGTGTGTGTGTGTGTGTGTGTGTGTGTGTGAGTGTGTGTGTGTGTGTGCGCGCGCATGCCCTTAACTCCTGATGGAGTCATCGGGGCGCCGTCATGACAAGCTTTCATCATACGGTATGTCTTGGGCATCTGAAACCTGGTGGAGCCCATCCCTCTCCAGGTTTTTTTTACGAGGTTAAGTTGTTAGCTCGACATTCAACCCAGGCACGGATGGAGAGCATGCAAGGGAGCCGGACAGACTTGAACTCAGGATCTCTCGCCCCGAAGTCCAGCGCTGATGCCACTATGCCACTATTTAGTGACATGATTTAATAATAGCAAACAACAGGAATTCTGCAGATGCTGGAAATTCAAGCAACACACATCAAAGTTGCTGGTGAACGCAGCATCTCTAGGAAGAGGTAGTCCTGACGAAGCCTGAAACGTCAACTGTACCTCCTCATAGAGATGCTGCCTGGCCTGCTGCATTCACCAGCAGCTTTGATGTGTGTTGATTTAATAATAGTCTGGGTTTATGTTAGATCCAGCAAATGAAAGAAAGCAAGATCCAACTGTCTCAGTCAATACTCTAATTACCTATATTGCCTACATAGTGAATGGCAGATGTTCATTATTCATCTGTTGAGCCTTCTACAATTCCTAAATTAATATGCAACCTTCTGGGCAACATTTAATTCCAACTGAACCAAAACAAACAGTTAATCAGACACGTCATTTACCAGTAAATACACTCAGTGGGGACTTCTATTAGATATCTCCTGTACCTAACAAAGTGGCCACTGAGTGTATGTTCATTGTCTTCTGCTGTAACCAATCAGCTTTGAGGTTTGATGTGTTGAATGTTCAGAGATGCTCTTCTGCACACCAGTGTTGTAACGTGTGGTTATTTGAAGTACTGTCAGCTTGAACCAGTCTGGCCATTCTCCTCTAACGTCTCATTTACAGGGCATTTTCACCGACAGAACTGCTGCTCACTGGAATTATTTTTGTTTTTCACACCATTCTCTATAAACTCTAGAATCTATTTTCTGTGAAAATCCCAGGAGATCAGCAGTTTCTGAGATACTCAAACCTACCTGTCTGGCACCAACAATCATTCCACAGTCAAGGTCACTGGTATCACATTTCTTCCCAAATCTGATGTTTGGCCTGAACAACAACTGAACCTCTTGACATTGTCTGCATGCTTCTATGCATTGAGTTGCTGCCACATGATTGGCTGTTTAGATATTTGCATTAATAAGCAGGTGTACAGACATACCGAATAAAATGGCCTCTGAGTGTATATTCCATATATAAGTTAAAGTAAGTTAAGCATAATTTAATTTAAGGGAAAAGATTTACTTGGAATTAAGAGGCATTTTTTTACATTAGGAAGATGATTAAGGAGGTAAAACAACATTATTTTTAAAGGATTTGGACAGAGATTGTATACAGTTAGGAAAGGAACAGTTTAGAGTATTGTGGGTTAAATAAGATGAACATAGACGAGCATATTGGTTGATCTGGATGAGTTGGAACAAAGGGCCTGTGTCCCTTCTGTATTATGTTATAACTCCATGACTAATGCTTCAAATAAAGTCAGAATAATTTGTTACAAATTTATTATTATGTTTATCAATTGTGGATGAAAGTGAAATGAAGGGAAGGTCATATCAACATGATGCATTAATTTGTAAAGTATTACAACCCAAGTTGAAAGGCTGTGCCTGGAAGAGAGAATTGTGCATCTGGTGTCCAAATCAGTGGGATGTAAATTATGTTTGATAAATAACGAGGGATCATAAGTTTTTTTTAAATGTACTAGAATATACAATTAGCAAGAGGGTAAGTAACCGGTGCCAAGCCAGAATAATTTATTCAAAATACCCAGAAGGAATTTAAAGGATTTCTATTTTACATATAGCATCATACACTCAGAGGCCACTTTATTAGCACGGGAGGAACATAGTAAAGTGGTCACTTATCTCTGATCTCTAAATAAGGTGAATGTTCACAGTCTTTTTCCCAGGGGATTCTAATACAAGACAGCAAAGGTTTAAGAGATGTTAAGTGTCACATACATTAAACATTACATACAATTAATGAGAGAGGAACAATTTAAAGCAAACTTAAGGGGCAACTTTTTCACATGGAAGAAGTGGGGGTGGGGGGGGGGTTGTGCCAGAAGAACTGATAGAAGGAGGTATAATTATAGTGGTATAAAAGTCATTTATGCAGGTACGTTAACAGAAGAGATTTTCAGGAATATGGGCCAAATGCAGGTAGATGGGACCAGCTCAAGTAAGCAATTGTGTCAGCATGGATAGGTTGGGCTGAAGGGACTGTATTCCTCTCTGACTCTTTTCCTCTAGTCTGGAATATACATTTAAAAACATGGTGAAACGAGCATCAATCAGAACTGACAACAGGGTATACAGTATATGTGGCAAAATCCCATGGACAAACAGGCACTGAAACTAACTTAAAAATAGCTGGCCTGATGGTTGAGTGATATTGCTTATGGGGAATTGTTCTTTGCCATAAATTCCATAACATTGAGATGAAGAGGCTTCAAGCAACTGAGGAAAATTGTTCTGCCAAATAATGCCCCGAGAAATGATGAGACTTGCTGATGAGATCAGATTAACCAGAGGAAGCTAAGATAGACAAATGGACAAAAATGTTAATAGTGTAAATATGGAATTAAACACAGAAAATGCTAATAATAAACATGTGAAAAGGAAAGATGGCTTAATCTTTCGGACTAGACCATGTATTACATCATTCCTCTGGCAAAGTAATTATTTTGTGTGCATTTCATTAGTGTAAACGTTAACTACCAAAACAGCAATTAAAAGCTAGCATAAAAAGTACAGCATAAAGGGAGCCAAGGTAGCGTAATGGTTAGCACAACATTATTACAGCTTGGGGTATCAGAGTTCAGAGTTCAATCCAACATTCACTGTAAGGAGTCTCTGTACGTCCTCCCTGTGCAATACGTGGGTTTTCTCCAGGTGCTCTGCTTTCCTCCCACAGTCCAAAGATGTACCAGTTAGTAGGTTAATAAGTCATTATAAATTGTCCCATGAATAGGCTAGCATTAATTTGTTTTTGTATCTCAGTAAATAAATAAACAAACAAATAAATAAAAATGATGATCATCAATGTTATATCAATTAATCTAATCATTATCTGTTTATGTATACACTTAAAATTAAAAGATTACCTGGTTCACATGGGAATTGATTAGAAAGCAACTTGGGAGTTTTTCACTGCAGAAATTAAACATGTTCTATAACAGAGTGAGCTTCATATAGCTCCTTAAAAATTACCTTGCCCTTTTCTCTTCCGGACATTTCATTGAATGAATATTGCCTAAGTTGTCTACTGATTTATGGGGATGAGTGCAAAAGTGAAAGTAACTCATTGCACAGTTTTCAAAAGAAAGTACAGATTTCTCAATAATTATAAATCAACAATATCTCATTGAAGAGAGCATGCTGGCAGATTTGGCACAACTTCAGTCACTGTGGAGTTTCCTACTGGTCACTGAAAATAGCCAGTAATGATCTAATCAGCAGAGCAACAGAGACGTCTGGACATGTTCAGCTAATTGTCTGTATGTCAGTTTAGATACTTCCAATGCTGTGGGATTAATAATAACCAACAGGTCTATTTTCTGAAAACTGCTTACCAGTTAACAGTTCTTTAGAAACAAGGAATACTTATTGAGGCAAATACACAAGGAAGCTATGAATCAGAGAGCAGGTTACTACTTTATTGAGAGCTGGAAGATATTGTCTAACAATAGCCTATAATGAAGGGATGTATCATGGGCACATGTTTCCACACAACCACCAGAGTTCATACGTTAAAGAAAAACACCAGTTTGTAAGGAACCGAGGAAAAATGATTTTCACTGAAGTTGGAATAGCATGTGATCTCTTTATCAAACTGAGTTGTTGAGGTGACTGGAGGTAATAGGAATTTAGATAAGGACAGGAAAAAAGACTATGCTGAAGAGGTGAGAGGGAGGACGTCTATGTGGAGCTAAAGTGCTAGTATTTCTTAGTGCATTTGGGAGTCTTAGTGCAGGATCCCCTAAAGGTTCACTTACAGGTTGAACCAATTGCAAAGAAGGTAAATGCAATGTTAGCTTTCATTGTCAGAGAATATGAAAGATGTAATGCTGAGGCTTTATAAGGTATTGATCAGACCACATATGGAGTATTGTGACAAGTTTCAGGCTCCAAATTTAAGGAATATGGTATTGGATAGTGTCCGGAGGAGGTTTATAAGAATGATTCCAGGAATGAAAGGGTTAATATTATAAGGGTTATATTTATAAGCTCCTGGAGTTTAGTAAAATGAGGTGACTATTGAAAGGCCTGAATAGTGTGGGCATGGAAGCTGTTTTCAGCAGAGGGGGTGTCAAGAACCAGAGGGCACGAAAGGGGAGGGAATTCCTTCAATCAGAGGCTGGTGAATCTGTCGAATTCATTGCCACAGATAGCTGTGGAGGCCTCATCAGTGGCTGTTGGTAGTTTTGTGATTACAGTATTAAGGGCATCAAGGGATACAGGGAGAAGGCAAGAGAAACTTGGGTTGTTTTCTCTGGAGTAGTGGAAGCTGACAGCAGACCTCACAGAGGTTTACATGAATTTGAGAGACATAGTATTTTTCCAGGGTTGAAATGTCTAATACCAGAGGGCATACATTTAAGATGAAAGGGGATAATTTCAAAGAGATGTGATGGCATTTTTTTTACATAGGAAGTGCTGGGTGCCCGGAATGCACTGCTTGAGGTGGTTGTAGAGCCAGATACGTTAGGAATTTTTAAGAGATGTTTAGATAGGCACATGAATGTGAGGAAAATGGAAGGATAGACATTGTGTAGGAATGAGATATTAGTTTAGTTAGCCAAAGGGTCTGTTCCTGTGTTGTACTGGTCTATATTCTAATGTGTTTGAGAGTGAAACTAAATCAACAGACTCAGTGGGCCAAATGGCCTAATTCTGCTTATATCTTATGGTCCAGTATATAATTGTGGGGTTGATTACCCTGCACCTGGTTGCGACATATTTGTAATATCAGTGCATTTCCCCATAATGATTTTGGTATCTGATTTCTGGGTTGCAAATTCCAACATGATAATGAAATCTCCCCAGTTATCCTTTCCAAAACTATTGAAAGCTGATCTATTTGTGATATATATGTTGGTATGATATTGTTAGGGCATGACTTTATTTCTTACTGCCTGGATCGTGTGGTAAACGGTCATGAGCTCCTCGTCATTCCTGCCCATTAAGAAACAAAACTGGGAACAGAAGAGGCCCGAGGTGTTAGTGAAATCTTTTACTTGGCTCCTTCATCAAACTAAATGGAAAGATGGTGAAATGTTAGGGGAGAAAGGAGAAAAAATAGATCAGTGACCTCTGCTACAATCAATATCACCTCTTCACCCACTAGGAGATGCTACCCCAGCTCCTTCTTGGTGTTGGCATTTAAATTTCTGGGAACAATAGTTGGAGTGCAGGGTGAATTCCTTCTCCTGAGAAATCAGGGTCCAAGTTTAAAGTACAGCATGTATTTGCAATCACTCTCTTTACGTATTCCAACTATTTCATTCGGAAGCAGCCTGTGGACTCCTTTTCAGGGACTCTGCAGCTCATGTTCTATATACTATTTGTTTACTTCTTTTTAATATTTGCACATTGAATACAGTAGTTGTCGGTCTTTACAATGTGTGGTTTTTGTGTGGATTCAATTGTGCTTCCTTGTTTTCCTATGGGCATCTGCAAGAAAATGAATCTCAAGGTTGTATATCATATACATACAATGATAATAACACCTCTTTGAACGTTGCTAACTACATTAGGGTCTCCTTAGTATACAAAAGAGACTTTATACTTGCAAGTCCTTTTAGTGTCAGGCCAACTAACCCAGATTATTTCAGTGGAAATTAAGCAGGCTTCCATTTGAAAAGATCAGGAGTAGCTCTAACCTCTTATTTTGCAATGAAAAGGAGTAAAACTTCAAATTGTTTGGTGAAAATTAATTCTTTACTTCTGATATTTCACACCATCAATGCTTTTTTCACAAAGTAATAAATGTCAGCATGAGCTAAAATTTTAAAAAGGCATATTGCTTTAAAATTTTACTTTCTAAATATTCATTTGGATCTTTTAACTCAGTACTTTAGAAGGCACATCCATTTAACGTAAGTTTTAGAAAATTAAAATTTGTAAGATTATGAACCCATGTAAAATATTTGCCTGTTGTAAATGTTGATTACTCTTGAATACTCTTGCAATTGAATACTCTGATATGTGTGTTAATGCAGCCTGTACTCTGCCATTAGTTGAATATGAGGGCACCAATCCATTGTTTTACTGTTGTTCTGTGCATATTAGTTATAGAACATAAATAGTGTTCAATCTGTCCCAGTAAGATGTAACTAACTGACCTCTACAGAAGGAATAAACAGAGATAAATGCAGAGAAGCTCCTATAGCAAACAAGAGAAAATCTGCAGATGCTAGAAATCCAAGTGACACACATTAAATGCTGGAGGAACTCAGCAAGCCAGGACTCCTGCTGAAACGTCTAATTGTTTACTCTTGTCTACAGATGCTGCCTGGACTGCTGAGTTCCTCCAGCATTTTGTGTGTGTTGCGGAGAAGCTCCTATACATAGTTTTGTCTGATTTTGTAGTTCTAACATTTGTCTGTTTCAAATCTACAGCTTTGATAACTGGATACTACAAACTAAGACAATAGATATGAAAGGGAATCATATACATTTTACAATAAAGTTTCAAAGATTATGGTAACAAAGATATATATCTCCTACAGTAAATTGATACTAGAAAATACTGCATTTACAGACCTACTTTTTTCTCTGAAATACATCAGTACAAACTAATAATTGAACAATTTCACATTCAAAGTAAGCACTTTAGTTCCTACCTATACATGTTTATGTTTGGAATAGATTTCTTTTGAAAAGGTGAATTATTTTAAAGTGTTTCATGAAATAACTGATAATTGCATTTCATTTCTTAGTTTATTTAGGGAATTACCCTCACATCTTAAGTTAGACAGAACTCTCTGTAACCGGTGTCATAACAGCTACTTCCTAGTTAGAAGCATAGCTTGAGCAAGGCGAAATGAACAGCTGCGTTGAAATTTCTTTTTAATCCCTTCCCGGACAGTTCCCGTCGCTGAATATAAACTGAGGAAGCTGACATTCCCATTGGCAATGCCAGATACCAGTATCTGAGAAAACTAATATTTAAGATGGCATTAATCAATTGTGACTCCATTATTTTAGTGATGTATTTACTAAGTCATTGAATGGAAAATCCCTTTAATGCTTAACCATCGATGTCCTTGTTGGAGAACTCTTTCTACTAATGCCAGTACTCCTTTAATCTTATTGAAGTCGCTGGGACACGAAGCTTCAGAACTAACTTCGCTAAGTCTGTCAGTTCCAAAGCTTTAAGGGGAAACTTGGTAAACGGTAATGAATTTAATCATGTTTTGCAAGCAAATGTATATGTTAGTAATATGAGCAGGAATTGTAATGCAATATATAAAACTTTAATTTGCAATATAAATATAGGCTGGAAGTCGATGTTGAAATACATCAGTACAAGTCTTCAACAAACTGACTAGAGCAACAATTGATCTAAAATGTAACGCGTGTACGAGGCCTATGGAAAAACGTAGGAAGGTAGGACTCAATGTGTGCGGCAGCGATGAATTATTTTACATAGCTTCATTGGTTATTAAATTTAGCATTGCATATCAGTGTAGATGAACATCAGTAAAGTGGCGTTACTTTGCTCCTGATTTCTAAGGACTTAGCGAAATGTCTCCAAGCATACTTTGAGATGGCCAATCTCAGATGAACCTTGTACTTGCAAGCACGCGGCATGATAACTGCTTCTACGGCTCCACGTTGGTTTAACTTGGATATTACTTGTGCCAAACTAATGGGCTATATGCAGAATCCAGTAACTGCAAATGCATTTTTCCTCCTCTGGATCTCGCACCATTCCAGACGTGGAACTAGTTTGTAAAACTCCTCCGCAAACCGACACGACCCTGTTAACATTCAGAGCAGAGGCATTTCTCAGCTCTCCTGCTTTAATCTTTTCACAGGCAGGGAGATTTGCCGGATATTCCAACATTATTGGTTTACGGGTCATCTCAGGTGTCCGGTGGGCAGCAACCTAGATTATCGCTCAGGCGCATAAACAGCGTTTGGATCAAGCTACAATGAGATTATCGGAGAACACGGAGCTGATGGAGTCGACATCCGCCTTTCCTCTGTTGGGTCTCAGGATCTTCTCGGACACGGCGTGGCTGGTAGGGAGCAGCTTCACTTTCCCATTCTGCCCCCTCAGTGGCTCTTTGACGGGCTCCAGAAAGACCACTCGCTTGCCGGTGCTGACCTTCCTCTCGGCGCCCGCCTCGTGAGGAGGTGTGGCACTCAGAATGGAGGAACGCGCGCTGCTCTCCTTCGGTTTCCGGTGCCTTTGCTTGGATTTGCACCAGCAGCGGCAAGGTGTCAAGTAAAGATAGATCAAGACCAAAATGATGCTGGCGAGGCAGGCAGAGAGAGTGGTAAAGGCCGTGTTAAAGGTATGTGGACGGTGCTTGGTATGTGTGAAATTGTGCACTTTCAGTGTCACCTCGATGGTCTCGTTTAGCATGCGTCTACTGTTAATTGCGATACAGGAGTAGACCCCTGCATCTTCGACCTGGACGTCTTGAATTTCGAGGCTTCCGTTCAATAACACCCCCAGACTCTGCCTTTGAATGCCAGTCTGCAATGTTTCATTCTCGGGCGTGACCCATAGGACGTTGGTGCTGCTGTCCAGAATCTTGCTGTCACAGTTTATTACTACTCGGTCCCCCAAATAAGCCTCATAGAGCATGCCCAGAGCGTGGAAAGAGCCATTCACGGCACTGTTAGAGCAATTCAAAAGATCATCGTGGATCAATAAAACACTGACACTTCTCTTGGCGTCCAGCTGAAAATAACATCTATAATCTTCCTTAAAATCCACCGCCGACCTAAACTGCCTCTTGTACCAGTAGGTGACCATGGTGTAGAAGGAGCAATCGCAAGTAAATGGGTTGGCATGCAGATATAAACCATTCTGCATCTTTACGGGCAAAGCACTTAACTGCAGGGCAGGTACAGACGTTAATTTATTGAAGGAGAGATCGACGAGTTCCAGAAGCGGAAGTCTAGACCTGCCTTTAAAGAGCTGCATTGGGAAGCGGGAGATCAGATTTCGACTGAGATACAGTTTATGAAGTTTGTACAAACCCTCGAAAGCTCCGCTGCTGACTTGGGCGACTTGATTATTGTAAAGAAGCAGTATCTCCAGGGAATTCAGTCCTTGAAACGATGAGTTGCTCAAACTTTTTAACTTGTTGGAGGACAGATCCAGATACTTGAGTTTAGGAGTAGACCAAAATGCCCTCTTGGAGAGGAAGCCTATACTATTGTGATTGAGAATCAGGGTTCTGAGTCTGTCCAGTATGGTTGGAGTCCAGTTAGAGCCAAGTAGTCTGATGCTGTTGTAGCTAACATCCAAACTGGTCGCAACTTTATACAGGATCCTTGGCACAGTGGTCAGATTCTTATTGGTGCAAGTAATGATATCGCTGGCACAGATGCAGACCGAAGGGCAGATGACGGAAGCGTTGCCCGCCAAGCTGGCACACAGCAAGAGCAGAGCGAGTCTTTGGGTAGCTGAGTTGCATCCCCGGAGAGCAGAGAAGACTGGGTGACGGGTACACATGATGGCCGTCTCCCAACCGTCTTCCAGTGGGCCCTGCAGTCGGATGAACGTGAAACCTATCCCGTGGCACTGGGGAAAAACAGATATCACCAGGTTCATCCCAGGTGCTATAACTGAAACAAGCAGAGTAACATTAGTAGTGCACCTTTTTTTTATAAAGGAAAGAATATTCAAATGAACTTCAACATCTTCTTGCGAAGGCAGGGTAATACTACCAAAAACAGTTCAATAGCAATTATTTATAATCTGTTTTAATACGTAATATTTATCCTCCAAGTAAATCATGACACAAGTCAATGATCTCTTTACTCAAACAAAAGCTCTGAAAATTTACACGGAAATTATTTTCCAGTTAATTTCTAACTCACTCAAGAAATTACAACCCAGAATTGCAGAAAGAGTTAATATTACGATGATTTAAAAATAAAAAGAATCAAGGTTTCGTGTAAAGTGATAGTGAAAGTGTATGCCAAAAATAATTACCTTAAGTCTGGTTTGAGAGAGAGACAGAGACAGAGAGAGACAGACGAAAGATCCGGGTGATGGTTTGTAGCAGATCAAAGACATTTAAGGACTGGGGCATTGAACGTATCTCCTGACGCCGGTGCGAACTGGTCCTTGGTCTATTTCCTCCCCATTTTCTGAACTTTCGAAGTAAAGCGGCGAAGTCGACCCTGCTCGGATCCTACCTCTCCCGTGTTCCATTTTACGGCGCATTGTCGAACGTGGCAGCGGCAAGACAAGTGGTGAGGCTACAAGTGACGGCTGCCCATCTTCAGATCACTGAGATTGGCTGAACACGGCAGGGTGGGAACCAGTCAACGATTACAGATGCGGATAGAAAGGGGGAGGAGTCGATTGGCGGAAAGTACTGGAGCTACCCCCCCCCCCCCCCTTGCCTTCACGCTTGCCGTCTTTTCCCTGCTGAATTTCCACAGCGGTTTGATTTGGACGCTGCCCAGTTTTTGACTGGGCTGCAAGCTAACTTGGGCAAAAGCAACGCGTGGGCTTTAGGCGGGCTTCCTTAGGCATAGCGAACGCTCACACAAGCAGCAGCAAGCGACTTCGAGTAATCACAGGAGGTTTCTGTTAGGAATCAGAGTAAGAAACTAATTAACATGCGACGTGCTGTCCCTCGGTCCCAGCAACCGGCTCCTGTTGCTATGATTCCGAACTGTCATCTGCAGTAAGTGTTAGGTTTCAATAAATGAAAGGTATTCACGGATAGATTGTCTTTCATGTTAATATCATTAACAATGAGTGACTTCAATAGGTGTTTTAAAAAAAACGTAGGCTGGTTTAAACATATTGGGTTTCGTGCTAATGTCAGTATATACCTCAAAGGAGATTAAACCAGAAAGGTTGCCGTTGTTACAGCCTGTACACTATTGAAACGGCTCTGGCTGCGAGGCTGATAAACTACATACACCGACATAGCGTGAAAAGGGAACACGCAAAGTCATTTCTTTTAACCGAACCGTAAGTTGCTCATGTACGTATACCGTTCAAAATCCTTTCCGTTTTCATATACCAGGTCAAGACTTTTTTATTATATAAGTAAATAAAAATAAAATGTGTTGGGAGGGGTTGCGGGGAATAAACAGTCATCTTCTATAAATGGGGTGAAATAGCTTCATCTCTTTCACAGACCCTCGCTATTTGTGGTCATCTGATTTCCGAATGAAAACAATGTTATTGATTTTAGGAATACCATGGAATTATAGTCAATAATCTATAAGAACATATGCCATTTAAAAGATGGCTATGAGGTAAAGTATTTACATTAATCTCAATATTATGAAGATTTAACCGTATGTGCACGGTTCAATCAGAAAAATCCAGTAATATTTCCTAGAGTCAAATAGACTTTTGATTAAGTTGTAATTTTTTAAAATACATTATTCAGATGAAACTTGATGAAGGGTCTATTTATTGACTATATATTCATCACCATAGATCCCGCCTGACCTACTGAGTCCCTCCAGCATTTTGTATGTTACTCTGGGTTTCCAGCATCTGCAGAATCTCCTGTGTTTATAATGCTTTACCTTGATGCAAAGATTTAATTTCCATAATTTCCTCTAGTTATTCGAAAGCTTGTTAATAAAGCCATGTTTTTAAAGCATTGTCACTGTTATACTGTGGGTAAACAGGAACAATTTTGCTCATACACATTGCTGAAAATAGCAATATAAAACTGAGAAGATAGTATATATTTTTTTGTGTGGTTGATGATGGCTAAAACACCAAAAACATTCTCAAAATACAGCCGGGGAAGCTTACCATTCAACTGAGTGAGTGCATAACTTTCAACTGCAGATAACATCTTTGATGTTCCAAAAATCTTCAAGTTCTGTACTCCAGTAGAGTTCATAGACTTCATAGAGGCATACAACACAGAAACGGGCTCTTTGGCCCAACTGCGTCACGTGAACCAAGATGCACCATCCAATCCGATCCCATTTGACACATAACCTTCTGAATATTTCCAATCCTTGTAACAATATCTGCCTTTGAAAAATCCTACTTATCTGCAAAGGAATTCAAACTGTAGCTTATTGACTTAGAGAGATCACATTGTTACTAAATGATCCATTTAGTGGTGTCACTACATAGCAAATCACACAGTATTTAATAGAAAATGTTAGCAGTAATCCAGGGATAATAGGATTCAAGATGGTCACATTTGTTATCAATTTCTAATTTTATTTTCCTTAAACTCTGCCAATTTCAGTACAGATTATAAATTTCCTCATTTTCTCCCTTCTCCATGCATGCACACAGTTTTTTTTCTTGATACTTGCTTAGTATTGAGTCCTCCAATAGATTTTGTTCATTGTAACCAGTCTATCTTGGAAAGTAAAGGTGTAAAAGTGGCCAGACCAGAGACTCCCTGATAGCCACTTTACCAAGGCAGAACAGGCAAAAACTTTCCGGTTTTCCCTGGAGTAATTAGATCCAGATTTCCTGATTTTCTTTTACAATCAGAGCCTTGTGGTACTTTCTTGTTTGTTCACGTTGTTTATTTCACTACCATTACAATTACTGGAATGCTAACCTCAAAGGTTTTCTCTCCTCCTCCTTCATGTGTTTCTTTTACTCTGTTCATGTCAGTGCCCTTCTTGCTGCAACCATATCTTTTAAAGTCCTCCTTCACAGTTCCAGCTGGGGCTTTTCCATTGGCTTTGATTTTATTCATAATCTCCAACCTTACTGTGATGTTCATCTGAAAACTCTGATTAATATCTATAAGACCATTAGATTTAGGAGCACAATTAAGCCAGTTGGCCCATTGAGTCCGCTCCACCATTCCACTATGACTAATTTATTTTGCCTCTCAACCCCATTCTCCTAACTACTCTCCATAAACTTTGATACCCTGACTAATCAAGAACCTATCAACCTCCAATTTAAATACACCCAATGACTTGAAATTGGTCTCCACAGTCATCTGTGGCAATGAATTCCATAGCTTCACTACCCTTTGGCTGAAGAAATTCCTCCTCACCTCTGTTCTAAATGGCCATCCTTGTATTCTGAGGCTGCGCCCTCTGGTCCTAGACCCACCCATTATTGGAAATATCATCTTCACTTCTTCTCCACATCCACTCTATATTTTTAATAGTTAATATTCAATATTCAACTAATTTTAAAGAAAGCCCTCTCATTCTTCTAAATTGCAGCGAATACAGGCCCAAAATCTTTAAACACTGTTCATACATTAACCTCTACATTCCTGGGTTCATTCTTGTGAATCTCCTCTGGACGCACTCCAATGCCAACACATCTTTTCTTAGATGAGGGGTCCAAAACTGCTGTCAATGCTCCAGGTGTGGTATGACAAATTGCTTATGAGGCCTCAGTATTTCATCCTTGCTTTTATATTCTAGTTCTCTCAAAATGAGTGCTAGCATCATTATCATGCACCCTCCCTACTCAGAAACATTGCTTGGGTGCTTTTGACTTCTTTTTCGTAGAGTATCTGCTCACTTTATTTCAGAGCTCAGACAAAAGGACCACACATGAAACATTTTGCTTTTACTTTCAACAAGTTTTTCTTTCATGTTATATTTCCACATCAACATTTCCTGCAAAAGCGAGCTCTTGCCTATTTTGTGTAATGCTTTCCCAAGTGACCTGTTATTCCATTTAAACTTATTTGACTAGTTATTTTAAATTAAATGTATTTGTATTAGTGTTAAAATACCAAGCAGAGTTGCAGGTTAGTATCAAGATTAAAATCAAGCAGCAGTCTCAGTTTTCAGCATATACTTAATTATTCCATGTGGTCAATCCCAAAGAGTTGCTGATGAGCCAGTCTACTAGATGTTGCTATGGCAATATTCACAAAATGGCCTTGCAGCAAAATAAAGCTTTATACTCCTGATATCTGAAGAGTAACCCAATAAATATATGTAAACTAAACTTTCCGAAAGAAACACTACAGCACAATAACTCAAAAACAGGAGCCCGTATCTCGGTGTAATTCAAATCTTCAGGCACATTTTAATTCACATCTGATGTTAAAATTAACCATTCAATTTAGAAACTGCCTAACTTTTATTAGAACAATTTTACTTGAAACTTTAAATGGATTTAGCTTGTATTTGAATTGAATTTGGTTTTATTAATTTATTTATAATCAGACAGTAAATATATTCTGTCTTACTATGGGTTCAGCTTCAACATTTGAGAGAAGAGAAAGGTAGTGACAGATCGGCATAAAGGAGGGAGATTGAAAATCTAGTTGAGTGGTGCCTCAGTAATAACCTTTAGCTCAGTGTCAGCAAAACCGAAGAGCTGGTTATTGACTAGAGGAGGAAAAAATGCAAATACCTTTTGAATAAAAAGCATGGCAGCACATCTACTTTCTTAGATGGTTGTGCAGATTTGGCATGTCATCTAAAACTTTGCCAACATTTTCTAGATACAGTGTGAGAGAATGGGAGGTATCCTGACTGGTTGTGTTACGGTTGGGTATCCTGACCGGTTGTGTTATGGTTGGGTATGCTGACCAGTTGTGTTACGGTTGGGTATCATGACTGGCTGTGTTCTGGTTGGGTATCATGACCAGTTGTATTACGGTTGGGTATCATGACTGGTTGTATTACGGTTGGGAATCCTGACTGGTTGTGTTACGGTTGGGTATCATGACTGGTTGTATTACGGTTGGGTATCCTGACCGGTTGTGTTACGGTTGGGTATCCTGACCGGTTGTGTTACGGTTGGGAATCCTGACCGGTTGTGTTACGGTTGGGTATCCTGACCGGTTGTGTTACGGTTGGGAATCCTGACCGGTTGTGTTACGGTTGGGTACGCTGACCAGTTGTGTTACGGTTGGGTACGCTGACCAGTTGTGTTACGGTTAGGTATCATGACCGGTTGTGTTACGGTTGGGTATCCTGACCGGTTGTGTTACGGTTGGGTATCATGACCGGTTGTGTTACGGTTGGGTATCATGACCGGTTGTGTTACGGTTGGGTATCCTGACCGGTTGTGTTACGGTTGGGTATCCTGACCGGTTGTGTTACGGTTGGGTATCCTGACCGGTTGTGTTACGGTTGGGTATCCTGACTGGTTGTGTTACGGTTGGGTATCATGACTGGTTGTGTTACGGTTGGGTATCCTGACTGGTTGTGTTACGGTTAGGTATCATGACTGGTTGTGTTACGGTTGGGTATCATGACTGGTTGTGTTACGGTTAGGTATCATGACTGGTTGTGTTACGGTTGGGTATCATGACTGGTTGTGTTACGGTTGGGTATCATGACTGGTTGTGTTACGGTTGGGTATCATGACTGGTTGTGTTACGGTTGGGTATCATGACTGGTTGCGTTACGGTTGGGTATCCTGACTGGTTGCGTTACGGTTGGGTATCCTGACTGGTTGCGTTACGGTTGGGTATCATGACTGGTTGCGTTACGGTTGGGTATCATGACTGGTTGCGTTACGGTTGGGTATCATGACTGGTTGCGTTACGGTTGGGTATCATGACTGGTTGTGTTACGGTTGGGTATGCTGACCAGTTGTATTACGGTTGGGTATCCTGACCGGTTGTGTTACGGTTGGGTATCATGACTGGTTGTGTTACGGTTGGGTATGCTGACCAGTTGTATTACGGTTGGGTATCCTGACCGGTTGTGTTACGGTTGGGTATCATGACTGGTTGTGTTACGGTTGGGTATGCTGACCAGTTGTGTTATGGTTAGGTATGGAAACACCAATGTTCAAAGAACAGAAAAGCCTACAGAAAATGATAGATACCACCCAGTTCATTACAGGAATACCCTCCTCACTATTGAGCACATCTACAAAGAGCGCAGCCATTAAAAATCGGCAACAATCATGAAGACCCCACCATCCAGAATATGCTCTCATTTCGCTGCTACCATCAGGTAGGAAGTACAGGAGCCTCAGGTCCCACACCACCAAGTTCAGGAACAGTTATCACACCTCAACCATCAGGCTCTTGAACCAGTGTGGATAACTTCACTCACCTCAACACTGACCTTATCATTGAACATAAACAATGGACTCAGCCTGTGGAGTCCCAATGAAGGATCTTGGCCCAAAACGTTGACTATACTCTTTTCCAAGGATGTTGCCTAGCCTACTGAGTTTCTCCAGCATTTTGTATGTGTTGTGATAGACTCATTTTGAAGGACTCTGCAGCTCAGTATTATTCATTTGTTTCTTTCTCTCTTTTTTCTATTTGCACTGTTTCTCTTCCTTTGCACATTGGCTGTTTGTCAGTCTTTGTCTTGTGTGTAGTTTTTCATTGATTCTATCATACTGCTTTGTTCCACTGTGAATGCCTGCAAGAAAATGTATCTCTAATAGGGTGGTATTTGGTGTCATATCTGTACTTTAATAATAAAATTACTTTGAAATTTGAACATTTGAAGTTTGGATAAGTGTAATGTCACAAGGAATATGGAGGGCTATGGCCCAGGTGTGGACTGATGAGACGAGGTTGAATAACAGTTCATTACAGACCAGGTGGTCTGGTGGGCCTGCTTCTTGCTGTAGTACCCTATAGCTCTATGACTCTAATGTGCACAACAAACACACTTCAACTTTTCTTGAATACCTCCTCTAATTCCTTCCCTTCTACCGGCATCTGATACATGCAGTAGGGAGTTTCCAGGCACCAACTTTGCCTTAAAGACTATTGCATACATGTGTACAGGGACAATTAGTTATTGGCAAACTACTTGTCTGAGGATAGAGATCACAGCTCTATGCTGTGCTCTGAACACCCACAGTGATATTAGATAACAGTTGGGAGTGGGAGTAGTGGACCTTTTTTTTTGCCTTTTGTTTTCTTGCAGGCCCAGAGGCTCTATTCTTTTACTCTGTCGGTCAAGCAAAAATCAATCAACCCAGCAAAGACTGAAGGAGTTGAATTTGGCTGCAGCTTACTTGTGGGCTCATGACAGCAGCATGCACACAGCGCAAGGAAAGCATCCTGGTATAATGTTTCTATTTGTTTAAGGGAAGGGGTCTTCAAATCTGATAACACTTTCTAACTGCGTTTTCAGATGGTGCTGAGAGAAGAAGAAAATCTTTATCACTGTGGGACATAGAACACTATAGCACAGTGTAGGCTCTTCACACCTCAATGTTGCGCCAACCCTTTAACCTACTCTAGGATCAATCTAACTCTTCCCTCCCACACAGTCCTCCATATGCCTGAGAGTTTCTGAGATATCTCTAATGTACCTGTGTTTACCACAGTCTCTGGCAGTGTGTCCCATGCACCCACAATTCTCTGCAAAAAAAATTAGCTCTGACACCCCGCTATACTTTCTTCCAATCATCTTATTATTATTAGTGATTTCCATCCTGGCCATCCACATGATCTATGTCTTTTATCATCTTGTACATGTCTATTAAATTGCCTCTCATCCTCCTGGCTCGCTCAACCTAGTCTTATAAGACATGCTCTCTAGTCCAGGCAGCATCCTGGTAAAACTCCTCGGCAGCCCTCTAAAGCTTCCACATCCTTCTATAATCAGGTGACTAAAACTGAACACAATACTCCAAGTGTAGTCCAACAAAGGTTTTATAGAGCTGCAACATTACCTCAGTATGATTTTACATAATTCATTGGAAGTTAGGTAGCTACTACCTGGCAAAAAGTAAGCAACTTTTTTTTCTAGTTTATTACTATCCATGGCATTCAATTCTCCTACATATAACCATATAACAATTACAGCATGGAAACAGGCCATCTTGGCCCTTCTAGTCCGTGCCAAATGTTTACTCTCACCTAGTCCGACTGACCTGCACTCACCCCATAATCGTCCATTCCTTTTCTGTCCATATAGCTATCCAATTTTACTTTAAATGGCAATATCGAACCTGCCTCTACCACTTCTGCTGGAAGCTCGTTCCACACAGCTACCACTCTCTGAGTAAAGAAGTTCCCCCTCAAGTTACCCCTAAACTTTTGCCCCCTAACTCTCAACTCATGTCCTCTTGTTTGAATCTCCCCTACTCTCAATGGAAAAAGCCTATCCACGTCAACTCTATCTATCCCCCTCATAATTTTAAATACCTCTATTAAGTCCCCCCTCAACCTTCTACATAAATGGTTCAACTGGTGAGTTCAAGGTCCAGCTAATAATTTGTTGCTGTATGTATTTGCCGCAGGATAATGCATTGAGAATATAAATAAATAAAATGTGCTGAAACTCCCAACAGAGACAAAAGAAGAAAGATGATGTAAATTCTGCAAAATGTTGTTCAAGCGCATTCACTGGCCGCTGACTGCATCTTCTGTTGCTGGATCCCATCCACTTCAAGGTTTGCTGCACTGTACATTCAGAGATGCTCTTCTGCACACCATTGTTGTAACACATTATTATGTGGATAATTGTCACCTTCCTGTCAGCTTAAACCAGTCTGGCCATTCTCCTCTAACCTCTCTCATTAACAAGGTGTTTTCCCCTACAGAACTGTCACTCATTGGATGTTTTTGATGTTTGCACCATTCTCTATAAACTCTAGAGACTTTTATGCATGAAAATCCTAGGACATCACCAGTTTTTGGCACCAAACATCCCATCAGGCACCGAATTCCATGGTCAAAGTAACCTAGAACACATTTCTTCCCCATTCTGATATCTGGTCTGAACAACAACCGACCTCTTGACCATGTCTGCATGCTTTTATGCGTTGAGTTTCTGCCACACCAGTGGCTGATTAGATATTTGCATTAATGAGCAGGTGTACTGAATAAAGTAGCTACTGAATGTAAGATAGTAATAACATACCAATCCATACCTAATATCATAGCTCTATTTAAGAATAACATTCTGACATAGCTGCTATGAATAAATAGTTCTTTCAGCATTACAGCATGGTTATTATACTAGGCTGCTTTCACATCAATATCACTTGATAGTCATACAGATATAGACCATAAGGTATAGGAGCAGAAGTAGGCCATATAAACCAACAGGATAGGTTTGCCAAATGGGTAAACTAGGAGAATACAATGCCAAAATTCATTGGATCCCATCCAGTTTTCATTTGGGCATTGTAGGGATGAAAAAGTGTTTGTTAAGTTTGATTTATCTGATCATATCATTTGGTTGACACAACATATTACAGTGTTTACACCAAAATAGAATGGTCACTCATCTCACTGCAATGCTGGAGGAACTCAGCAGCTCAGGCAGCATCTATGGGAGGGAATAAATCATTGATGTTTTTGACTGAGAGCTTTCATCAACACACACAAAATGCTGAAGGAACTTAGCAGGTCAGGCAGCATCATGGAAGGGAATAAATCATCGATGTTTTGGGCTGAAGCACCTGATTAGGACTGGAAAGAAAAGGGGAAGAAGGCAGAAAAAGATGTTGACAGGAACGAAAGGAGTATAAGCTGGCAGGTAATAGGTGAAACCAGGTGATTGGAGGAAAATGTAAAGGGCTGAAGAAGAAACAATCTGATAGGAGAGGAGTGTAGACCATGGGAGAAATGAAGGAGGAGAGGAACAAGTGGGAGGTGAGGAGAAAGCGGGAGTAAGAGAGGAGTTGAATGGGGAATGGAAAAGTGAGAAGGGGGTTGGGGAGAGATCTACCTTCTTGATTGTGGACCTCAAGAAGGGGAAGTTGGGAGAACACACATCAATCCTCATTGACAGTGGGAAGGTTGAGAAGCTTTATGTTGCTGTGGTACAACATCTCAGAGGGTCTATCCTGGGCCCAGCTTATTGATGTATTCATGAAGAAGGCACAACAGCAGATCTATTTCATTCAGAGTTTGAGGAAACTTGTACATCACCAAAGACTCTTGCAAATTTCTACAGCTGTACCCTGGAGAGCATTCTGACTGGTTGCATCACCACCTGATATGAAGGCTCCAATGCACAGGATCGAAAGAGGTTGGAGAGGTTTGGAGACTCAGCCACCCCAATCATGGGCATCAGCCTTCCCACTATCAAAAACATCTTCAAATGGAAGTACCTGAAAAAGTTGGCATCCATTATTATGAATCCTTACTATCCAGGATATGCCCTCTTCTCATTACTACCATCTGGGAGGAGGTACAGGAGCCTGAAGACCCACACTCAATGTTTGAAGAACAGCTTCTTTCCCTCTGCCATCAGATTTCTGAACAGTTAGTGAACCCATGAACGCTACCTCATTATTCCTCTTTTGCACTATTTACTGTATGTGTGCATATAGAGTATTGTAACTTATTGTAATTGTTATGTCTTGCACTGCACTGCTGTCGCAAAACAACAAATTTCGTGATGTATGTCAGTGTTAATAAGCCTGACCCTGATTCTGACCTATTTGCCTTATACAAGATATTCCAATTTATTTTCAAAAATGGCACACCATGGTGCTCCATTGTTAGAAATGATTGGAACATATATTTATAACAAAGCCCTATGATTTATAGCAACATTTTAAGCCCAATAATTACTCGTTCTTTTTCTATTTTAAAATTGGACTCTTTCTGTAAGAAGTTCTGGTCATTTTGCTAATGAATCCTGGATACTGGGACATTGAAATTCCCAGTGATAGTTTCTTCTGGAGAAGAAATAGTGAGATGCTTGATAGGTAAGAGAGAGGCTGTGGTAACCTGCCAAGGCCTTCTGATACAATTTAGGAACAGTAGTAATTGATGGTATGCCAGCAATATCTACAGACAACAAATAAGTAAACAAAAAAAAAACAAGTCTCTCCAGTGAATTCCAAATCAATGTTTGATTCTATGCCAGGATCAGAGACTGACAGTACCAGGGTAATGCACACAAAGTGCTGGAGGAACTCAGCAAGTCCAGATGGAAATGAACAGTTGATACTTCGGGCGAAGGACCATCATCCCAAAGGGTTTACTATTCATTTCCCTCCATAGTTGCTGCTTGATCTGCTGAGTTCCTCCAGCAGTTTGTCAGATTGCTCAAGATTTCCATCATCTGTAGAATCTCTGACAGTACGAGGGTTGGGTGCTCGTAACCTGCCATTCGATGAGGAAGAAAGGTAAAATATATCCTGCAATGCCCCTCTACACTGCTCTACAATTAGAGAAAAGTGTAACTCCTTTGGACAATGTTCAAATGCCACAGAGATTTACAGTTCAAGATGTCAATGATCTTGTTAAGAAATCAGGTTGGCTCAATAGTTTATCTGGAGTATGGCTGAATATGGCTGAATCACCCACAGCAAAGGTTCCAGGTTCAGCCTGTCAGTCCCAAATTAATTATCTCTGCTTAGCTACAGCACCAGTGTCATATTCTGATAAGATGCAACAGCTGGTTAGTAAAGGGAAATCCTGATCTCAAAAGGTTGACTGTTGCTCGAATTTCATCTCAGCTTGAATTTCATCTGAGAGAAAAAATAGGAACATTTTAGAAATGGTGTTACACTCTCAAAATCCTCTTCACCAGAATCAGAATCAAAATAATCTGAATCAGGTTTATTATCACTAACATAGGCCATGAAATTTGTTGTTTTGCAGCAGGAATACAGTGGAAAACATAAAATTACTGTATGTTACAAAATACAGTGTATAACATTAAATAAGCAGTGCTAAAAGAAAACAAAATAATGAGATAGTGTTCATGGGTGAATGGACCATTCAGAGATTTGATGCATCCTCAGGCTCCTGTACCTCCTCCTTGATGGTAGCGATGAGAAAAAGGAATACCCTGGATGGTGAAGGTCCTTCATGATCGATGCTGCCTTCTTGAGGCATCGCCTTTTGAAGTTATCTTTGATGATGGGGTGGCTAGTGCCCATGATGGAGCTGGCTAAGTCTACAGCCCTCTGTAGCTTCTTTCAATGCAGTCCATTGGAGCTATCATACCTGATGGTGATGTAACCAGTCAGAATGCTTTCCAAAGTACATCTGTAGAAACTTGCTAGAGACTTTGGTGACTCAACAAAGACCGACAAACATCCAATGTACAAAAGAGGACAAATCATGCAAATAGTAAGAAATAAGTAAACAAATAATACATAGAATATAAGCTGCATAATCCCCAAAAACAAGTCCACAGGCTTTAGAGTCAGTTTAGCGCTGTGGCGAATGAAGCTGGTCCAGGTGCTGGATGGCTCCAGGGCAACAACTTCTCCCGAAGCTGCCAGCTGGCATGGAACTGAAGACCTCTTGCTCAATGGTAGTGGTGAGAAGAGAGGGAGATGGGTCAAATACAGGCAGATGGGACAAGATCAGGTGGAGAATCTTGGCTGACACAGGGAAAACCACCAGTTCATTTCTGTGCTCCAATCTGGCTGGATGCTTTAAATGGAGAAATGGAGGTTGGCACTGGTACGGCACCAAATCTCCTCAAAATCCTAATGAAGTATAGCTGCTTGTGTGCCTGCTCTGTGATTGCATTAATATGCTTGGCCCAGAACAGATCGTTTGAGTTGTTGATTCCTAGGAACTCGAAACTTCTTACCCTTTCCACTACTGACTCCGTGATGGGAATTGGTGTGTTGTTCTCCCAACTAACTTCCCTTACCAAAGCCCACAATCAATTAATCGGTCTTAATGACATTGAGTACAAGGTTGTTGCTGCGTCACTATTCAACTGGTGATCTAAATTACTCCTGTATGCCTCCTAGTCACCATTTAAGATTCTGCCAACAAAAGTTGGTGAATTTATAGATGAAGTTTGAGCTGTATCTAGCCACACAGTTGTGATTGTAGAGAGAATAGAGCAGTGCACTAATCACACTTCCTTGAGGTGCACCAGTGTTGATTGTCAGCAAGAAGGAGGTATTATTTCCAATCTGCACTGACTGTTGTTTCTCAGCGAGGAAGTCCAGGGGCATACAAAGGTCCAGGTTTTGAAGACTGTTGTTTAGTCTTGAGGAAATAATGGTTTTGAACACAGAGCTGTAATAAATGAACAGCAGCCTGACTGAGATACTGCTGTTGTCCAGGTGGTCCAAACCCGATTGAAGGGCTAGTGAAATTGCATCTGCCGCAGCCTGACAGAGGTACGTACTGCAGTTGTCCAGGTGGTCTGAAGCCGAATGGAGAGCCAGTCAGGTTGTATCTGCTGTAGATCTCTCACTTCAGCAGTATGAGGTACCCACCTGCTTCAAGCAGGCTTCAATTATACCGGCACTTAAGAATGTGGTAACCTGTCTCAATAACTATCATCCAGTAGCACTTACATCCACAGTGATGAAGTATTTTGAGAGGTTGGTGTCAAAACGTATTGGCTCCTGCCTGAGAAGCCACTTGGATCCACTCGAATTTGCCTGTCATCACAACAGCAGACCACTCAACCCTGCAACATCTGGACTGCAATGGTGCATACATCAGGATGCTGTTTATTGACTGCAGCTCAGCATTCCAGCATGCAATACCAGCACTCTCTGGTAACTAACCAATAAGCTCCAAGACCTTGGCCTCACTACCTCCACGTGCAATTGCAACCTTGACTTCCTCAGTTTGGAATGGCAAGAACATCTCCTCCATGATCTCCATCAGCACGGGTGCACCACAAGGCTGTTTAGCCCCCTCTTCCACCCAAATTTCACATGACTGTGTAGATAAGCACAGCTCCAATTCCATATTCAGGTTTGCTAATGGTACCACTGTCATTAGCCAAATCAAAGATGGTGATGAATCGGAATGTAGGAGGGAGATTGAAAACCTGGATCAGTGGTGCCATAACAACCTCTTACTCAATGTCAGCAAGGTTTAGGAGCTGACTATTGACTTCAGGAGAAGGAAACCAGAGGCCCATGAGCCAGTCCTCATTGGAGGATCAGCGATGGAGAGAGTCATTCATCATCATCGTTATGTGCTGTGTCGTATGACATGGTTAATTATGGAAATTATGACCATAATTGTACTGGACAAATTTTTCTACAAGTTTGTCATTACCTTCTTCTGGGCAGTGTCGTTACAGCCATTATCAATACTCCAGATATTGTCTTCCTGGTATCAGTGATCACATAACCAGGACTTGTGATCATTCACCCCCTGCTCCCTTAGCTTCACATGACCCTGACCGGGGGCTATGTAGGTACCACACCTTGCTCAAGGGTGATCTGCAGGCTAGCAGAGGGAAGGAGCGCCTTACACCTCCTTTGGTAGAGACCTACCTCCACCCCACCACATTCAGCAACTTTAGATTCCTCGGTGTTATTATTTTGCAGCACCCTTCCTGGGCCCAGCATATAAGTGCAATTATGAAGAAAGCACGGCAGCGCCTCTATTTCCTTAGGAGTTTGCAAAGATTTGGCATGACATCTAAAACTTAGACAAACTTCTATAGATGTGTAGTACAGAGTATATTGACTGGCTGCATCACAGCCTGGTATAGAAATACCAATGCTCTTGAATATAAAATCTTACAAAAGGTAGTGGATGTACCCCAAATCATCAAGAGTAAAGCTCTGCCTACCATTGAACGCATCTACATGAAATGTTGTTCGCAGAAAAGCAGCATCCATCATCAGGAGTCACCCCACCATCATCCAGGACATGTTCCCTTCTCGCTGCTGCCATCAGGAAAAAGGTACAGGAGCCTCAGGACTCACACCACGTGTTTCAGGAACAGTTACTACCCCTCAACTATCAAGCTCTTTTGAACCACAGGGGATAACTTGACTCAACTTCACTTGCCCCATCATTGAAATATTCCCACACCTATGAGCTTAGTTTCAAGGACTCTTCATCTCATGCTCTTGATATTTATTGCTTATTTATTTATTATTATCTTTCCTTTCTTTTTGTATTTGCACAGTTTGTTGTCTTTTGCACTCATGTTGAACACTGCGTTGGTGCTGACTTTCACTGATTCTGTTACGGTTATTATTCTACAATGGATTTATTGAGTATGCTCACAAGAAAATGAGGATTGTATATGGTGCCATTTATATACTTTGTTGATAATTTACTTTGAACTGTTGGAGGCAAATTTCAGTGAATCCCGGTCCTTGCTCAGGCAGGAGTTTATTCTAGGCATGACCAAAATTAACTCCTGCCTGAGCAAGGACCTGGACCCGGTGAAATTTCACTACTTCAAACAAAAGCATGCAAAAAATCTAAACATTTATGGATTCACATACTGTGCTTTTTTATTATTACAAAGTGTGCTAAAAGAAGGAAGATATTAAATGTCCATTGGCAAGGTGCCTCAACTATTTTGCTGAATAAGATGTGAATGGGACGTGGAAGATGAGGTCAGGATATATAGATGGCAAATCAAATCTTATTGAACCAAATAGCACAGACAGACTTCAGCCAGCTCAATCTGCCCTGACCATCAAACACCTATGTGTAGTTATTCCAGACTAATCCCATTTCATACTCTCCCCACATTCCCATGAACTCTTCTCAGATTTTACCCCTTAAATACACAAAAAGGGACCATTTACAGTGACCAGTTGTCCTACCAAACCTCATATAACATTGGGTGGCACAATAGCATAGTGGTTAGTGCAGTGCTTTACAGCGCCTGCTGCCAAATTGGTCTTCAAGGAGTCTGTATGTTCTCCCGATAACCACATGGGTTTCCTCTGGGTCCTCTCACATTCCAAAGGCATATGATTAGGGTTAGTGAGTTTTAGACATGCTATGTTGGCTTCAGATGTGTAGCAACACTTATGGGTAACCTGATTGTGCAGACCATCTCAGCAATGGACGTGATGCCTTGTGTGATGTGGTCGATGGAAAGATTTCTGCAGATCCCTGGATGGTAATTTTGTTCTTCAACACCAGCCACAAAGATATTACTCAAAAAAACTGGAAGTGCTGACTGTTACTATGGCAATAATCTGCTGACAAAGAATACTGTCTGAGTATCTAACCAATGTTAAATCAAATGAATTGAACTTGCAGCCCAACCATTCACATTCACAGGGATAGAATTATTGAAACAGTGCTTCAGCAGAGAACCAACTGGCAAACTGATTAGACAGCTTTGTACAAATTTTAAATTGGTCTCAGGTATTGATTAGGTTAGTATAGCTAAGTAACAGTAAACTACCATGACTTAATAGATTATTTAATGATTTGCATTTACTGAGGTGTGACCTGAGTTCATTCAGTCTCGTCCAGGAAACATACACACATTGGCCTCTATTGGGTACCTAATAAAGTGGCATCTGAGTGTATGTTTGTAGTCTTCTGCCGCTGTAGCCATCCAATCAAAGGTTCGACATGTTGAGCATTCAGAGGTGCTCTTCTGCACACTACTGTGTGTTGTAACATGTGGTTATTTGAATTACTATTGCCTTCCTGTCAGTTTGAATCAGTCTGGCTATTCTCCTCTGACCGCTCTCATTGACAAGGCTTTGTTTTGTCTACAGAACTGCTGCTTACTGGATTTTTTTTTGTCTTTTGCACCATTCCCTGTGAACTCTTGAAACTGTTGTGTGTGGAAATCCCAGAAGATCAGCAGTTTCTGAGATACTCAAAGAAACCCTACCTGACACCAACAATCATTCCACAATCAAAGTAATTTCTTCCCCATTCTGATGTTTGGTCTGAACAACAACTGAACCTCTTGATCATGTCTGCATGCTTTTATGCATTGAGTTGCTGCCACGTGATTGCCTAATTAGCCATTTTGCATTAACAAGCAGCTGTTAATAAAGTGACCACTGAATGTATAGGATCTCAAATTACAATACTGAAAAAATCTCTCTAGTATACTGTCCAGCCTTTCTCCTTCCTAGAACTTGGTTACTGCGTGCCTTTGGGGCTTGCTGTGCAGTCAATGGCTGCTTGAATTCTACATTTCAATGGATTGGCATGGTTGCATAGTTAGTAGAGCTGCTGCTTGTTACACTAGAGATAATGGTTCAATCCTGACCCTGGGTGCTCTCTGTGTGAAGCTTGAACGTTCACTCTGTGACCACTTGTGTTATGGCTGGGTGCCCTAGATTAGATTAGATTATGAGAACACTCAGTCCTCTTTTATAGTCATTTAGAAATGCATACATGCATTAAGAAATGATACAATGTTTCTCCGGAGTGATATCACAGAAAACAGGACAAACCAAAGACTAACGCTGACAGAACCACATAATTATAACATATAGTTTCAGCAGTGCAAAAAAATACCATAATTTGATGAAGAACAGACATGGGCACAGTAAAAAAAAGTCTCAAAGTCCCAAGTCGATCGACTCCTGAGTCCCTGATAGCAGGCGGCAAAAGGGAGAAACTCCCTGCCATAAACCTCCAGGCACTGTCAACTTGCCACTACCTTGGAAGCAGCCGACCACAGCCAACACTGAGCCCATCCGTCCGAAAAACTTCGAGCTTATGTCCAGCCTCTCCGATGCAGCTTCCCAAGTGCCATCCTCTGCCGAGCGCCTTCGACCTCTCCCCGGCCGCTGAAACGCACAAAGTCGAGGATTTCGAGGCCTTCAGCTCCGGAGATTCCGGTTACCACACAGTCGCAGCGGCAGCGAAGCGGGCGTTTCAGAAATTTTCTAGATGTTCCTCTGTGCTCTCACGTCTATCGCCATCAAATCAGAATTATGCACGGTCCCCTACTTGACAGATAACAGATATCACCAAAGAGGTCGCGCGCGCTGCCGTCGTGCTGTCATCTTCTCCTCCCTCCCGGGAGGATTCCTCCCACAACCAAAAGACATGAAGGTTGGTAGGTTAACTGGCTGCTGTGAATTGTTCCTATTGTGTAGGTGAATGCTAGAATTTGGATGGGGGAGTATAGTGGGGGCTACATCATGTAAATTAGTGGAGAATAAAACATCGTATATGGGTTCCAGCTGATGGGCATGGACTTGATGGGTCAAAGGACTTGTTTCAACACTGAATCTCTCTGTACCTCATTGAGGGAATGGTATTCCAATGTCTTGCTGATGTAAGGAGATGTGGCAAAGTTAGTCTGGCAGTAGGGTAGTGCGTAGGCCTATGGCTATAATGTGAAGATTTGTTGCTAGCTTTTTGTACAGTCAATCTTTTCAGATGGGCATATTCCACCCAGCTTGAATTAGGCCCTTCCATCCTTCCAGCCATGCGGTCCAGCAATCCACAAGTTAATCCTAGCCTAAACATGGGACAATTTACAATGACCAATTAACCTACCAAACGCTATGTCTTTAGACTGTGGGAGGAAACTGAAGCACCCAGAGGAAACCCACATGGTCACAGGGCAAATGTAAAAACTCCTTACAGGCAGTGGTGGGAATTGGACCAGGTCACCTATACTGTGAAGTGTTGTGCTAACCACTATGCTACTGAGATGCCCTATTCAGAGGATGTGCCCTCTGGTCCTAGACTACCCCACTGCAGGAAACATCCTCTCCACATCCATTCTATTTAGGCCTTTCAGTATTTAATAGGTTTCAATGAGATCCTCCCCCCAACCCATTCTTCTAAACTCCCATGAGCATGGACTTCATGGACCCTATACAGATTACAGAGGAGGGGATGTTTGCTTTCTTGAGGCGAATTAGGATGGATAAATCCCCAGGGCCTGACAAGGTGTTTCCTCAGACTCTGCAAGAGGTACGTGCAGAAATTTCCAGATCCCAGCAGAGATATTTAAATCATCCTTAGCGACAAGTGAGGTACGAGAGGATTAGAGGAAAACCAATGCTGTTCCGCTGTTCAGGAAAGGCTTTAAAAGCAAAGCAGGAAATTATAGGCTGATGAGCCTGATGTCAGAAGTGGGAAAGTTATTGGAAGGTATTCTGAGGGACTGGATATATAAATATTTGGATAGACATGGACTGATGAAGGATAATCAGTATAGCTTTGTGCATGGTAGGTCATGTCTAACCAATCTTATAGAGTTTTTTCAAGAATTTGTTGTTTTCAAGAGTTAGTTGCTGTTTGTCATTTGTATCAATGATCTGGATGATAATGTGGTTAACTGTATCAGCAAATTTGCAGATGCCACCTGGATGGAGGTGTAGTGGACAGTGACGAAGACTATAATGGCTTGAAGGGGACCAGGACCAGCTGGAAAAAGGTCTTACATCACGAACGGTAAGGCACTGACAATTGTGGTAGAACAAAAGGATCTGGGAATGCAGGTCCATAATTCATTGAAAGTGGCATCACTTTCAGATATTGTTGTAAGAAAGCTTTTAGCACATTCCTTCATAAATCAAAATATTGAGTACAGGAGATGGGATGTTATGTTGGAGTACTATGTACAGTTTTGGTCACCTATATATAGGAAAGATGTAAATAAGGTTGGAAGAGTACAAAGAAAACTTGCAAGGGTGTTGCCGTGTCTGGAGGACCTGAGTTATATGTTAAGATTGAATCGGTTAGGACTTGATTTTTAGAATGTAAAAGACTAAGGGGAGATTTGATAAAATTTTGAGGGGGATAGATAAGGTGAATGCAAGCAGACTTTTCCCACTGAGGTTGCTTGGGACTACAACCAATGACCATGGGTTAAGGGTGAAAGGTGAAACGTTTAAGTGTAACATGAGGGGAAACTTCTTCACTCAGACGGTGGTGAGAGGGTGGAATGAACAGCCAGCACAATGGTGCACGAAAACTTGATTTCAACGTTTGAGAGAAGTTTGGATCAGTACATGGATGGTAAGGGTCTGGATGACCATGTAGGTCGATGGGAGTTAGCAGTTTAAATGGTTCAGCACAGATTGGAAGGGCTGAAGAGTCTACTTCCGTCCTGTAGCTGTCTATAACTCTACATTTCCAGAGCTATCAACACCTCACAAACATTAACCCTTTCATTCCCGGGATTATTCTCATGAACCTCCCCTGGATCCTCTCCAATGCTAGTATATCCTTATGTAAGGGCCCAAAACTACTTCAAGTTCTCCAAAACTCCAGCTGTAGAAAAGGCTCACCAGGGTTTTGCTTGGATTGCAGAAAACGGCTAGAAGAAGAGTTTGGACAAACTTTGACTGTTTATGCTGGAGGTCAGATGCTGGAAAGTGAAGAATATATAATTATGAGAGGCACAGATAGGCTGGATTGTCACATACTTTATCCCAGAGTAGAAATGTCAAACACTACTAGAGGGCAGAGTTTTAAGATGAGAGAGAGAATGTTTAAAGTAGATGTGCAAGGCAAGATTCTTTCACAGACTGTCTGGAATTCGCTGTCAGATGAGATGGCAGAAGGAGATATGATAGAAACATACACTCATTAGTCACTTTATTAGTTACCTCCTGTATCTAATAAGGTGGCCACTGAGTGTATGTTCATGGTCTTCTGGTGCTGTAGCCCGTCCACTTGAAGGTTCGATGTGTTATGTGTTCAGAGATGCTCCCTTTTACATCACTATAGTAACACATGGTTATTTGAGTTACTATCACCTTCTAGTCAACATGAACCAGTCTGGTCATTCTCCTCTGACCTCTCATTAACAAGGCAATTTCACCCACAGAACTGCTGCTCACTGGATGTTTTGTTGTTTTTCACACCATTCTCTAAATTCTAGAGACTGGTGTGTGTGAAAATCCCAGCAAATCAGCAGTTTCTGGCACCAACAATCATTCTGTGGTCAAAGTCCCTGAGATCATGGCGGGGATGACAGCAGAGCAGAGATGGCTAAAGTTTCTGGGGATAGTTCACAAGGCATAGAATAGATATGTCCCACAGAAGAAGTTAAGTTTTCAAATGGCAGAGACAGGCAATTGTGGCTGACAGGGGAAGTTAACCACTGCATAAAATCCAAGGAAAAGTGATATAAGGTAACAAAAGTGAATGGGGAGTTCGATAAATGGTAAGCTTTTCGAGTCCAACAAAAGGCGACTAAAATAGCCATAAGAGGGGAAAAGATGAAATATAGAGGAAAAGATTAGCGGCATATCTTGATAGCAGTGATAGGATAGGATTGATAGCAGAAATAGGATTGGGCCGAGCCAGCACGGATTTACCAAGGGCAAGTCATGCTTGACTAATCTATTGGAGTTTTTTGAGGATGTAACCAGGAAGATAGACGTGGGAGATCCAGTGGATGTGGTGTACCTTGACTTTCAGAAAGCATTCGATAAGGTTCCACATAGGAGATTGGTGGGTAAAATCAGAGCTCATGGCATTGGGGAAAGGTTATTGACATGGATAGAAAACTGGTTGGCAGATAGAAAGCAAAGGGTAGCAGTGAATGGGTGTTTCTCGGAATGGCAGGTGGTGACTAGTGGGGTGCCACAGGGCTCGGTATTGGGACCACAGCTGTTTACAATTTACATCAATGATTTAAGGAAGGCATTGTGAATAACATCAGCAAGTTTGCTGATGATACTAAGCTGGGTGGCAGTGTGACATGTGATGAGGATGTTAAGAGAATTTAAGGTGACTTGGATAGGCTGGGTGAGTGGGCAGAAACTTGGCAGATGGCATTTAATGTGAATAAGTGTGAGGTTATCCACTTTGGGAGCAAGAACAGGAAGGCAGATTATTATCTGAATGGTGTGGAGTTAGGTAAGGGAGAAATACAAAGAGATCTAGGAGTACTTGTTCATCAGTCTCTGAAGGTGAGTGAGCAAGTGCAGCAGGCAGTGAAGAAGGCTAATGGAATGTTGGCCTTTATTACAAAGGAAATTGAGTACAAGAGCAAGGAAGTCCTTTTGCATTTGTACAGGGCCCTGGTGAGACCACACCTGGAGTATTGTGTGCAGTTTTGGTCTCCAGGGTTAAGGAAGGACATCCTGGCTGTGGAGGAGGTGCAGCGTAGGTTCACTAGGTTAATTCCTGAGATGTCCAGACTGTCTTACACAGAGAGGTTAGAGAGATTGGGCTTGTACACGCTGGAATTAAGGAGACTGAGGGGGGATCTGATTGATACATATCAGATTATTAAGGGATTGGACAAGATAGAGGCAGGAAATATGTTCCAGATGCTGGGAGAGTCCAGTACCAGAGGGCATGGTTTAAGAATAAGGGGTAGATTATTTAGGACAGAGTTGAGGAGGAACTTCTCCCAGAGAGTTGTGGAGGTGTGGAACACGCTGCCTCAGAAGGCAGTGGAGGCCAATTCTCTGGATGCTTTCAAGAAGGAGCTAGATAGGTATCTTATGGATAGGGGAATCAAGGGTAATGGAGACAAGGCAGGAACTGAGTATTGATAGTAGATGATCAGCCATGATCTCAGAATGGTGGTGCAGGCTCGAAGGGCCGAATGGTCTACTTCTGCACCTATTGTCTATTGTCTAAAAGATGAAATATGAGGGCAAACTAGCCAATAGTATAAAGCTGGATACTAAACATTTTTTCAATTATATAAAGAATAAAAGAGTCACTTGAACCAGATGGACCACATCCCAGAGTCCTGAGAGTGGAGAAGAGATAATGGATGCATTGGTCAAGATCTTTCAAGAATCACTTGATTCTGGCATGGTCCCAGAGAACTGCAAGATTGCAAATATCACTCCACTCATTTAGAAGGGAGGAAAGCCAAAGGAGGGAAATTATAGGCCAGTCCAGTTAGCCAAACCTCAGTGGCTGGGAAAGTGCTGGAGTGTTTTATTAAGGATATGGTTTCAAGGTACTTGGAGACTAATGATAAAATAAGTCAGCATGGTTTCTGTGTAGGGAAATCCTGCTTGACAAATCTGTTCAGAGTTCTTCGAGGAAGAAACAAGCAAGGGGGACAAAGGAGAAGCAGTGGATGTCATTTAATCGGATTTTCAGAAAGCATTTGATAAGGTGATATTTATGAAGCTGCTTAACAAGATAAAATCCTATGGCATTATAGGAAAGGTACTGGCATAGATAGAGGAATGGCTGATAGGCAGGAGGCAGCAAGTGGGAATAACAGGGGCCTTTTCTGGTTGGCTGCCTGTGACTAGTGGTGTTCTTCAGGGGTCAGTATTGAAACCACCACTTTTCACACTGTTTGTCAGTGGAATTTGTCAGTGGATAATGGAATTGATGACTTTGTAGCAAGGTTTGTGGATGATACGAAAGTAGGTGGAGGGGTAGTTTGTGCTGAGGAAACAATACAATTGCAGCAGGACTTGAGAGACATTGGAAGAATGTGTAAAAAAGTGGCAGGTGGAATACAGTGTTGGGAAATTCATGGTAATGCATTTTGGTAAAAGAGCAATAGTGCAGACTATTATTAAATGGGGAGAAGGTTCAAACATCAGAGGTGTAGAGGGGCTTAGGAGTCCTTGTGCAAGACTCCCAGAAGGTTAATTTACAGGATGAGTCTGTGGTAAAGATGGCAAATGAAATGTTGGCACTTATTTCAAGAGGAATAGAATATAAAAGCAAGATAATGCTGAGGCTTTTTAAGATACTAGTTAGGCCGCACTTGGAGTATTGTCAACAGTTTTGGGCCCCATATCTCAGAAGGGATGTGTTGTCATTGGAGAGAGTTCAGAGAAGTTTCACGAGGATGATTCTGGGAATGAGGGGGTTAACATATGAAGAGCATTTGGGAGCTTTGGGCCTGCACTCACCGGAATTTAGAAGAATGTGGGGGGATTTCATTGAAACCTGCCAAATGTTGAAAGGACTAGATAAGGTGGATGTGAAGTGGATATTTCCTATGGTGGGGGTATCCAGAACTCAAGTGCACAGCCTCAAAATTGAGGGGCAACCCTTTATAGCAGCGGTAAGGTGGAATTTTTTTTTTTAGCCAGAGAATAAAATGTTCTGCCACAGACTATGGTGGAGGCCAAATCCATGAGTATATTTAAGGTGGAAGACGATAGATTTCTGATCGGTCAGGGCATTAAAGAATACGGCGAGAAAGCAGGTGTATAGGTTTTGAGTGGGATCTGGGATCAGCCGTGATGGAATGGTGGAGCAGACTCGATGGGCTGAATGGCCTAATTCTGCTCCTATGTCTTATGGTCTTGTGGTATTATCACATTTCCTCCCTATTCTGATGTTTGTCTGAACAACAACTGAATTTCTTGACTATGTCTGCATGTTTTTATGCCTTTAAGTTGCTGCCACATGATTGGCTGATAAAATATTTGCATTGTTGAGCAGATGTAGAGGTGTACCTAATAAAGTGGCTCCTGCGTGTATAATATAAGAGTTACAGATAGGCTAGATAGTCACAGTCTTTATCCCAGAATGGAAGTGTTAAATGCTACTGGAGGGCATACATTGAAGTTGAGAGGGGGAATGTTTACATTAGATGTGCATGGAGTGTGGGATTTGACTGGAATGTGCTGCCAGAGGAGATGGTCGAAGGAGATAAGACACATGAACAGGCAGATAAGATGATGCAGAGATGGTGAATTGAAAGGCCTTTTCCTGTGCTGTACTCTTCTATGTTCTGTGCACTGTGTTATAAATGCAGAGCAGTCTTGTGCAGAATATCTGAGAGACAGACTGTGCAGAATAAAAGTCTGAAAGCAGATACCACCAGGCTCAAGGACAGCTTCTACCCCACTGGTAAAAGATGATTAAATAGTTTGCCAGTATGATAAGTCGGAGTCTGACCTCATAATCTACCTTGTTATAATCTTGCACTTTATCGTTTACCCCCACTGCACTTCCTCTGTAGCTGTTACACTCTATTCTGCATTGTTATTGTTTTACCTCAATGCACTGTGTAATAATTTGATCTGTATGCACAGTATGCTAGACAAAGTTTTCACTGTATCCGGTGCATGTGGCAATAATAAATGAATTTCAATTCAAATTCCAATTATTGATCATTAATCACACCAATCGGTCACATTGCAGCCAGCGTAATGCTATTACAGCGCTGGTGACCTGGGTTCAATTCCTCAGCCGCCAGTAAGAGTTTGTATGTTCTATTTAAAGATGCAACACGGTAACAGGCCTTCTGGCCGAGTGAGCTGTGACAGACACTGATGTGACCAACTAACCTCTTAATCTCTACGCCTTTGGAATGTGGGAGGAAAGTGGAAACCTATGTGGTCACAGGGAGAATGAGCAAATTCTGTACAGACATGGCCAGAAATTAAACCTGTAAAGCATTACTCTCAATGCTTTGCTACCATGCTGGCCCAATGAATTCTTCCTGTGACTGTGTGGCCCCAGAAGCCAGAGACGTGAGGGTCAGTTGGTTAGATGGTCACATGTGTAATTGGGTGGCACGGGCTCATTGAGCTGGAAGGAGCAGTAACCATGCTGTATCTCTGAACAATAAAGAAACTCCACTGTTGTGAGAGAGAAGCATAATGGAGAGCTAACAAATAGACAAAACTCCAGATTTACTGGGTAATTTTAACCGTTGACAAATTCAGTATAAAAGAGAAAGAATTCCACTTCTGGCACACACCAGATGGGAAGTTACATCAATCCCAGTGGGGAAAGTCACAGTTGTCACTGAGGTGAAGGCACCAAAGGGCAAGGAACAACTGAGAAGCTTCCCAGACCCAATTCACTGCATAAATTCTTTCACTTCTCAATGTGAGAACATATGGGAAACCTAGAGTGAACCAGTGAAAGTTGCTGAGTACCAGTCATTACAATTCCATGCAATGCATTTTAACAAACTTACGGAAGTGCTGCACACTGAGATGAGTTATCAGGCCACAGCAGAGAAACAACATGTTGCAGGTAGACAATTTATTAAAGTAGAGGAACAACCTTAAAATCAGACGACAAGCCAATAAGATTTATTATAAAGCAGAGGCTTTATAAAGGCACTGGTCAGGCCACATTTGGAGTATTCCGAACATTTTTGGCACCCTTAACAAGAAAGGATGTGCTGGCATTGGAGAGCTTCCAGAGGGTGTTCACAAGAGCAAGCAATCCTGGGAATGAGAGGGTTAATGTATGAGGGGCATTTGATGACTCCGGGCCTGTATTTGCTGGAGTTTAGAAGAAATGAAAGGGTGGTATTTCATTGAAACCTATTGAATATTGAGAGGCCCAGATAGAGTAGCTGTGGAGAGGATGTTTCCTATAGTGGGAGAGTCTAGGACCAGAGGGCACAGCCTCAGAATAGAGGGATGTCTATTTAGAATAAAGATGAGGAAGAATTTCTAGAGGCAGAGGGTGGGGAATCTGTAGAATTCATTGTCACAGACAACTGTGGAGGCCAAGTCATCGAGTATATTTAAAGTGGAGGTTGATAGGTTCCTGATAGTAGGATGTCAAACGTTACCGGGAGAAGGCAGGAGAATGGTGTTGTGAGGGATAATAAATCAACCATGATGAAATGGCGGAGCAGACTCAATAGGCTGATGGCCTAGTTTGTCTCCTCTGTTTTATTGTCTTATGGTCTATAACTCTCACTTTAGTGGAAACAAGATATCCCACATAGTAAAAGGCATCTTAGGAGTCATGTATGAATGTAAGAGGTTCCACAGAAGGAAGTAGCATCTATGGAAAAGAGTACTGTTAATGTTTTGGGCTGAGACCCTTCTCCAGTCCTGCCAAAGGGTCTCAGCACCATTCTATGTACCATTTTATGTTCCATTTTCTAGAAGAAATGGAGTGACAGCAAAATTACAAAGTTAATTCTTTGTTCGTTTTTCGAAGTCATTTCAAGCTCAAGGGTCTGAAATGCAAGCCTGTTGTAGAAGTACACTAACTAGCAAACCAGGAGGTGAGAGCACTATGTGTGAAGATGCACTGTCAGTCAACAGTGTCTATGATAAATCAGAATAAGATTAGAGAGGAGTCAAGGAGTTCCCAATGTTTTCTTGAGAAATGAATGGGAGATGTTGATCAAGATGAAATAGACATTTTGCCTTTGGGATGGTTGTTGGTCCATCACAGATTACATCCTACAGGAAGCTGCATTTGTAATGCTGGAACAAATAATCAATATACACAAAAAATAAAAACAGCACTACTTCAGCCTACACGGGTATAACCGAATGCAAGCTCAGAATCAGAATCTAAATTAAGCACATGTTTATTGTCACTGACACATCGTGAAATCGCTGGTTTTACGACAGCAGTATGGTGCAATACGTAAAACATTACTGTTAGTTACATGAGGAAATATTTAAAAAGGAGTGCACGTGGAAAGAAGAATAATTAGGTAGAGTTCATGGGCTGAGAACTATATCAATTACAAAACTACATTGTTACACAAACATATTAACAAGAAGGCTGTCAACATAAGGTGAATGTCAGAATTACAGAAATGCAATAAAAAGAGGAAATGTGGCCACCGTAATACCATCCATGCAAATGTGAGAATACACCACCATCACACTTACCACCACTCTGCAGGCAGCTTATTTCTTAAGGAGCTTATTGTAACTCAAGTACAAACAATCATGGCAAATGTGCAGTCTCGTACTTTCAAAAGACACCCACTCCAACGAACGACGTGTGGTTGTGAGGTAGACATGTACTGAAACACAGATCTCCCCACGGCAACACACTGCTCTATTGAAACATGGATCTCCCCACAGCTACATATTGCTGTATTGAAACACTGAACTCCACACAGCTACACACTGCTGTATTGAAACTCTGAACTCCCCACGGCTACACACTGCTGTATTGAAACTCTGAACTCCCCACGGCTACACACTGCTCTATTGAAACACTGATCTCCACACAGCTACACACTGCTGTATTGAAACTCTGAACTCCCCACGGCTACACACTGCTGTATTGAAACTCTGAACTCCCCACAGCTACACACTGCTGTATTGAAACTCTGAACTCCCCACGGCTACACACTGCTCTATTGAAACACTGATCTCCACACAGCTACACGCTGCTGTATTGAAACACTGATCTCCCCACGGCTACATACTGCTGTAATGAAACACTGATCTCCACACGGTTAACCATGCTGTATTGGAACACTGAACTCCACATGACTACACATTGCTGTATTGAAACATTGATCTCCATATGGCTACACACTGCTCTATTGAAACACTGATCTCCCCATGGCGAAAGACTGCTGTATTGAAACAATGAACTCCCCACCGATACACACTTCTCTATTGAAACACTGATATCTCCACGGTTACACACTGCTGCATTGAAACACTGATCTCCACACGGCTACACACTGATGTATTGTAACACTGATCTCCACACGGCTACACACTGCTGTATTGAAACACTGATCTCCACACGGCTACACACTGCTGTATTGAAACACTGATCTCCACACGGCTACACACTGCTCTATTGAAACACTGATCTCCACACGGCTACACACTGCTCTATTAAAACATTAATCTCCCTACGGATGCACACTGTTCTATTGAAACACTGATCACCTCACGGATACACACTGCTGTATTAAACACTGATCTCCACACGGCTATACACTGCTCTATTGAAACACTGATCTCCACACAGCTACACACTACTGTATTAAACACTGATCTCCACACGGCTACACACTGCTCTATTGAAACACTGATCTCCACACGGCTACACACTGCTCTATTGAAACACTGATCTCCACACGGCTACACACTGCTCTATTGAAGCACTGATCTCCACACGGCTACACACTGCTGTATTGAAACACTGATCTCCACACGGCTACATACTGCTCTATTGAAACACTGATCTCCACACGGCTACACACTGCTGTATTGAAACTCTGATCTCCACACGGCTACGCACTGCTCTGTTGAAACATTGATCTCCCTACAGCTACACACTGTTGTATTGAAACAATGATCTCCCCATGGATACAAACTGCTCTATTGAAACACTGACATCCCCACGGTTACATACTGCTGTATTGTAGCACTGATCTCCACACGGCTACACACTGCTCTATTGAAACACTGATCTCCACACGGCTACACACTGCTCTATTAAAACATTAATCTCCCTATGGATGCACACTGTTCTATTGAAACACTGATCACCTCACGGATACACACTGCTGTATTAAACACTGATCTCCACACGGCTATACACTGCTCTATTGAAACACTGATCTCCACACAGCTACACACTACTGTATTAAACACTGATCTCCACACACTACTGTATTAAACACTGATCTCCACACACTACTGTATTAAACACTGATCTCCACACGGCTATACACTGCTCTATTGAAACACTGATCTCCACACGGCTACACACTGTTCTATTGAAACACTGATCTCCACACAGCTATACACTGTTCTATTGAAACACAGATCGCCCCACGGCTACACACTGCTCTATTGAAACACTGATCTCCCCAAGGCTACACGTTGCTCTATTGAAACACTGACCTCCTCACGGTTACACAATGCTGTATTGAAACGCTGGTCTCCCCATTACATAACAGCTCCATTAAAAAACAGCTACACACTGCTCGACTGAAAAACTATCACCACACGGCAACACACTGTTGTACTAAACACTGATCTCGACACGGCTACACACTGCTCTATTGAAACACTGATCTCCACACAGATACACACTGCTGTATTAAAACACTGATCTCCACATGGCTATACACTGCTGTATTGAAACACAGATCTCCCCACGGATACACACTGCTGTATTAAAACACTGATATCAACCGCGCTACGCACCGCAGTATTGAAACATTAATCTCCAAACGGCTACACGTTGCTCTATTTAAACACTGATCTCCACAAGGCTATACACTATTCTATTAAGACACTGATCTCCCACGGCTACACACTGCTCTATTGAAACACTGGGCTCCCCATGGTTACACACCGCTCTATTGAAATGCAGATCTCCACACGGCTGCACACTGCTGTATTGAAACACTGATCTCCCCAGGCTACACACTGCTCTATTGAAACACTGATCTCCACACGGCTTCACACTGCTGTACTGAAACACTGATCTATATATGGATACACACTACTCTATTGAAACACGGATCTCCCCATGGCTGCACACTGTTCTATCGGAACACAGATTTCCCCACGGCTACACACTGCTGTATTGAAACACGGATCTCCCCACGGCTACACACTGTTCTATTGGAACACATACTTCCCCACAGCTACACACTGCTGTATCGAAACAATGCTCTCCACATGGCTGCACCATGATCGATTGATATCCTGATCTCCCAAGGCTACACACTGCTGTATTGAAACTCTGATCCCCACACGGCAACACACTGCTCTGTTGAAGCACTGATCTCCACAGGGCTGCACTCTGCTCTATTGAAACAAAGAACTCCTCACGGCTGCACACTACGCCATTGAAACACTGATCTCCGCATGGCTACGCAGTGCTGCATTGAAACTCTGTTCTTCCCACAAGTATACACTGCTATATTGACACACTGATCTCCACATGGCTACAAACTGCTCCATTGAAACACTGATCTCCACAGGGTTAAACACTGCTGTTTTGAAACGCAGATCTCCCCACGGCTGCACACTGCTCTATTAAAACACTGATATCCACATTGCTACACAGTGCTTTATTAAAACATTTATCTCCCTGTTACATGCCTCAAGGAGATCTGTTTCTTTTTGTGAGAATGATGTAATGGTCTTTTGGGGGTCACTTGATGTAATTTTCCGGCCGATGTGAGGTCACGAGATGACATGTGCTCCATGGGTATATAAGGGTAGACCCCAGATGACGCAGTTAGCTGTTAGTTTTTAGATTTCCATGTAGAACGTACTGTATCTCTGTTTCTGTTGTGTGTTTGTTTTTATGATGCAGAGTCATTTTTAAAATGGTTGTACATTCTGTTGCAAGATACAGTATTATTAGGCTGGAAATTTTTGGCTAGATGTGCTGATTTACCCTATTCCAGCAGTAGAAGGGAGAGTGAAGACTGTATCGAAGTACAGGACTGAAGGATTGAGAGCAGTCGGCAGCGTTCGGCAGTTTAGCAAAGGATCAACCTTACTGAGTCTTCGTTGAAGGAATAGCGACCTGCATTGAGATAACTCTTGCCAAAAGAGTAATGAGTTCATGCAAAGGTTTGCTCTCTCTAAAAGAATTTAAGGTCAATTGTTTTAAACTGTTTATTTACTGCATCGTGAATCGTTTGGACAGAACCAACAGGAAAGTTGCGTCTATGAAAAAATCCTTCTCCAGAGGAGTCTCTCCCAATTGAACGTATAAATCTGTTGGACTTTCAAATTTACCATTTTAAGAACTATACTGTATCCGACTTTATCGCTTTCAGAATTGTTTTTGCATTTAACGCTTTAAGAACCAGTGCCGAGTGACGATTTGTTGAACGGTTGCATATCGGTTAACTTCCAGTTAAAGTTTTCGTTTGTTTTTTTTATCGTTTATCCGTGTTTAATAAATGTTTGGTTGTTTTTATATAACCTGTCTCGATTGATATTAATTGTTGCCAATTACGTAACATAATCTGTGGGGGCTCGCAGGTGATGTTCCGATTTTGAGTTTAAGTGCTGGTAATTGCCATTTTGATTTGGAAAAAGGAAAATCCTGATTTTTTTTTTTGGTTTGATTGGTGTGTGTGTTGTATTCGGCAACAATGGATATTGATGGGTTTATGGACATGCCTGACTTGGGGTCTTTAGTGAATAGGAGAAAACCTGAGGTATTGGAGATTGCTAGGAAGTTGGATATTAAAAGATTTACGAAAAATTCCACCAAGGCTTTCATACAAAGAAAAATCACCGAACATTATATTACTTTGAAATTGTTTGATGAGGAGGTGTTAGAGAGTTTCCAATGAGTAATCTGGAAATGCAGTTACATCTTGAACAGTTAAAGTTTGAAAAATTTAAAGCAGAAATGGCTGAAAGAGAGGCTAATAAAAAAAGGGAATTTGCAGAAAGAGAAGCTGAAAACCAGAGGAAATTTGAGCTAGAGATGCAGAAATTAAAGGCCGGGAATCAGTCTTCTGGTTGTACGAAACAGTTTATTGCTAGCCGTGAGGTTATTTTGGCTCTTCCATTTAATGAAGCTGAAGTGGACAAATATTTCCAGCATTTCGAAACTATTGCTCTGAGTTTAAAGTGGCCGAAAGAGCAATGGCCAGTGATGTTACAAAGTGTAATTAAAGGCAAGGCACAACAAGTTTATACAGCTTTAAATGCTGAGCAAGCACTGGATTATGATATTGTTAAACAGCAAATATTAAAGGCATATGAGATGGTTCCAGAAGCATATAGAGAAAGATTCAGAAGTTTGAAGAAATCGGTGGAAAAAACTTATGTGGAATTTGCCTATGAGAAATCTGTGTGTTTTGAGAGATGGGTTTCCTCTAAAAATGTGAATGGGGAGTATAATAAATTAAAAGAGCTGATTTTGCAGGAGGAATTTAAAAGAAGCATTCCTGTTGAAAGGAGAACATACTTAAATGAACGGGACACTGCTACATTGCAGGAGATTGCTAAACTAGCTGATGAGTATGTTTTAATTCACAAGAATAAATTTTCTCCAGGTAAAATTTTTAAAAGGAAAAGTAGCACAGAGAGTCAAGGTAAATCAGAAAATAAATCTGAAGTTAGTGAGAAAAGTAAGGATGGGGGAGACATGTGAAAGAAAGACATTTTGGTATTATTTGTAATTATTTTAAGAAACCTGAACATGTAGTAACTAATTGCTGTCGATTGAAAAGGAAAGAGAAAGAAGTAGACCCAGATGCTTGTGTGCAACATATTGAAAAACCTTTAAAGCCACATGGTTCAGAAGATGTGTCAGAGTCTGATTAAGTTAAGAAGGGATATGAAACTTTTATAACAGAATGATCCAATTCAGTACCAATAAGGATACTTAGAGATACTGGGGCTTCTCAACCACTAATATTGGACAGTGTGCTAAAGTTTAGTGATGAGTCTGACATTGGTGAGGTAAATTATATAAGAGGAGTTGGGAGTGCCCTTATGCCAGTACATTTACGTAGAGTAAATTTAAGGTCAGGATTAGTTACAGGGGTTGTTAAAGTAGGACTACAATCCAATTTACCTGTAAATGAACATAGACTTCTCTAACTTCTGCTAATGCCCCACCTCCCCCTCGTATCACATCCGTTATTTATTTATATACACACATTCTTTCTCTCTCTCTCCTTTTTCTCCCTCTGTCCCTCTGACTATACCCCTTGCCCATCCTCTGGGTTTTTCCCCCTCCCTCTTTTCCTTCTCCCTAGGCCTCCTGTCCCATGATCCTCTCATATCCCTTTTGCCAATCACCTGTCCAGCTCCTGGCTCCATCCCTCCCCCTCCTGCCTTCTCCTATCATTTTGGATCTCTCTCTCCCACTTTCAAATCTCTTACAAGTACTTCCTTCAGTTAGTCCTGATGAAGGGTCTCAGCCCGAAACGTCGACTGTACCTCTTCCTAGTGATGCTGCCTGGCCTGCTGCGTTCACCAGCAACTTTGATATGTGTTGCTTGAATTTCCAGCGTCTGCAGAATTCCTCATGTTTACCTGTGAATGATGTTTCTCTTTTGTTAGGGAATGATTTAGCAGGTGGACGAGTTTTTCCTGAAGTGCATTTGACAATAAATTCAAATTTTGAGGAACCACAGAGGGATTCTAACACAGATTCTTCCTGTGTTGTAACAAGAGCTATGGCTAAAAAGACTGTTGTACAGGATGATGTGGTGACCCATGATTGTACAAATCAAGATTCAAATTTTGAGGATATATCAGAAGATTTCTTACCTAGATTATTTGATCAGGATTTTGGTGGTAAGTCTGACCAGGAAGATTTCTCTTTATCTCAGAAGGAAATGATAGCAGAGCAGGGTAGAGATCCTGAGATAGTTAAATTAAAAGAACAAACTCTTCCAGATAGTGAAGTTGAAAATGTGCCAGTAGGATATTATTTTGAAAAGGGAGTATTAATGAGAAAGTGGATATTGCCTACCATTCCTGCTAGTGAAGAGTGGGAAGTTAATCATCAGGTAGCTTTTCCTACAATTTACTGAAATGAGATTTTAACTATGGCTCATAGTATTCCTTTGGGTGGTCATTTAGGTGTAAAGAAAACAATGAACATAGTTTCTAAACATTTTTATTGGCCTAATTTAAGACAAGATGTGGTGACATTTTGTAGAACGTGTCATACGTGTCAAATTGTGGGTAAATCTAATCAGGTTACTCCAGTGGCCCCACTGCAACCAATTCCAGTATTCTCAAAAATCATTGTAGACTGTGTAGGTCCTTTGCCAAAGACTAAAACTGGACATCAGTATTTATTAACTATTATCTGCACAGCATCTAGGTATCCAGAGGCAGTACCTCTTAGGAATATAACAGCTAAAACTGTGACAAAAGCTATTGTAAAATTCTTTACTTATTTTGGGTTGCCTAAGGAAATACAATCAGATCAAGGTAGTAATTTTATGTCTGGGTTGTTTCAGCAAATAGTTTATAAACTGGGAGCAAAACAGATTATTTCCTCAGCCTATCATCCAGAATCACAAGGAACCTTGGAGAGATTTCATTCTACACTAAAAACTATGATTAGGACATATTGTGTGGAAAATGAAAAGGACTGGGATGAAGGTATACATTTACCACTTTTTGCAGTAAAGAAGGCAGTACAAGAATCATTAGGTTTTAGTCCTTCTGAACTTGTGTTTGAGCGTAGAGTTCAAGGACCTTTAGCCTTGTTGAAGGAACAGTGGATTAATAAAGAAGTACACACTAATTTGCTAGATTATGTTTTGAAATTTAAAGAAAGATTGTATTAAGCTTGCAGTTTGACCAAGGAAAATTTAAAATCAGCTCAAGAGAAGATGAAGACTTGGTATGATTAGAAAGCTACGATGAGGTCATTTAAGCCTGGAGATAAGGTGTTGGTTCTTTTCCCAGTGCAAACAAACCCATTACAAGCTAAATTTCATGGTCCTTATGAGATTAAATCTAAGGTAAATGAGGTAGATTACGTAGTAAAAACCCCAGATTGGAGAAAGACAACACAGCTGTGTCATATAAATATGATAAAACCCTATTATGAGAGAGAAGCTGCTACTATGACTGTTATGATCAATAATGAGTCTGATCTTGATGAAAACTTAATGGAGGATTCATCTGAAACTCATTTTAAACCCAACATTATTTCAGCAAGGTTAACAAATTCAAAAATTCTAGAAAATATTGATGAAAAATTAGCCCATTTACAGCCAAAGCAGAGAGAGCCGATGAAACAGCTAATTTTTAAATATAGAGATTTATTTCCAGACGTCCCTAGAAGAACCACCGTAGCTACGCATGATGTAGATGTTGGAGATGCAAAACCCAAAAAACAACATCCGTATCGAATGAACAAGGAAAAATGTGAACTTGCTGAACAAGAAATTAAGTATATGTTAGAAAATGATATTATTAGTCATTCTAATTCGAATTGGAGTTCATCGTGTGTTATGGTGCCTAAGCCAGACCATAGTATTAGGTTTTGTACGGATTACAGGAAAGTGAATGCTGTGACAAAAACTGATGCATATCCATTCCCTAGGTAGATGATTGTGTGGATAAAGTTGGACAAGCCAAATTCCTTACAAAAATTGATTTGTTAAAAGGTTATTGGTGTGTTCCATTGACGGATAGAGGTAGAGAGATTTCAGCATTTGTAACCCCATCTGGGTTATATGAATATAATGTTCTTCCATTTGGGATGAAGAATGCACCAGGTACTTTTCAGAGGATGATTAATAGTGTGATTCAGAAATTATAATATACAGATGCTTATATTGATGATTTAGTTACAGGACATAATACGTGGAGAGCACATATTACTGTGGTGGAGAAACTATTTGAGAGACTTTCAAAAGCTAACTTAACTATTAACTTAGCTAACAGAGAAATTGGTCATGCCACTGCGACGGTTAAGGAAATTAGACTCCAATTTAATAACACAGTCTAATGTTACAGGAGTACAATATTTTGATCACTCATATTAAGGGTAAAGGTAATGTGATCGCTGATTGTTTATCTAGATTTTAAATGTACAATGAATATTTGTTTTTTTGGAGTGGTATTTTAACATTTGTAACACTCCTACTGTATATTAGTTTGTAAACAGCTGAAAGATAAGACTGTATATATTGTGTATGTTGTAAATTTTATACCTTTGTATTTTTTTCTGTAAATTGTTAATTGTCAAAATTTTGTTCATTAAAAGACCAAAATGTTTTTTGGAGGGAGGTGTTACATGCCTCAAGGAGATCTGTTTTTTTGTGAGAATGATGTAATGGTCTTTTGGGGGTCACCTGATGTAATTTTTCCACCAATGTAGGTCATGTGATGACATGTGCACCACGGGTATATAACAGTAGACCCCAGATGACGCAGTTAGTTTTTAGTTTTTAGATTTCCAGGTAGAACGTACTGTGTCTCCGTTTCTGTTGCATATTTGTTTTTATGATGCAGAGTCATTTTTAAAATGGTTGTACGTTCTGTTGCAAGATACAATATTATTAGGCTGGAAATTTTTGGCTAGATGTGCTGATTTACCCTATTTCAGCAGTAGAAGGGAGAGTGAAGACTGTATCAAAGTACAGGACTGAAGGATTGAGAGGAGTCGGCAGCGTTCGGCAGTTTAACAAAGAATCAACTTTACTCAGTCTTCGTTGAAGGAGTAGCGACCTGCACAAAGCTGTATTGAAACACTAATCTCCAACGGCTACACACTGCTGTATTGAAACACTGGTCCCCCCACGGCTACACACTGCTCGATTGAAACACAGATTTCCACATCGCTTCATACTGCTGTATTGAAGCACTGATCTACAGACGGATACACACTGCTGTATTGAAACATGGATCTCCCCACGGCTACAGATACACTTCTCTAGTGAAACACTGAACTCCCCATGGCTACACACTACTGTATTGAAACTCTATTCTCCCCATGGCTATAGACTGCTATATTGAAACACTGATCTCCACACGGTTGCACACTGTTCCATTGAAACACTGTTCTCCCCATGGACACAGACTGCTGTATTAAACAGTGATATCAACCTGGCTACGCATTGCAGTATTAAAACACGTATCTCCCCATGGCTACACACTGCTCCATTGAAACACTGATCTCCACATGGCCTCACACTGCTGTACTGAAACACTGATCTATATACGGATACAAACTGCTCTGTTGAAACGTTGATCTCCACACGGCTTCACACTGCTCCATTGAAACACTGATCTCTACATGGCGACACACTGCTCTGTTGAAACACTGATCTCCACATGGCCTCACACTGCTGTACTGAAACACTGATCTATATACGGATACAAACTGCTCTGTTGAAACGTTGATCTCCACACGGCTTCACACTGCAGTATTGAAACACTGATCTCCTCATGTCTAAACACTGCTGCAGTGAAACACTGATATCCCCATGGCTGCACACTACTGTATTGAAACACTGATCTCCCCACGGCTGCACACTGCTGTATTGAAACACTGATCTCTCCACGGCTGCACACTACTGTATTGAAACACTGATCTCCACACAGCTGCACACTACTGTATTGAAACACTGATCTCCCCACGGCTGCACACTGCTGTATTGAAACACTGATCTCCTCACGGCTGCACACTACTGTTTTGAAACACTGATCTCTCCACGGCTGCACACTACTGTTTTGAAACACTGATATCCCCACGGCTGCACACTACTGTTTTGAAACACTGATATCCCCATGGCTGCACACTGCTGTATTGAAACACTGATCTCCCCATGGCTGCACACTGCTGTATTGAAACACTGATCTCTCCACGGCTGCACACTGCTGTATTGAAACACTGATCTCCACACAGCTGCACACTACTGTATTGAAACACTGATCTCCCCACGGCTGCACACTGCTGTATTGAAACACTGATCTCCTCACGGCTGCACACTGCTGTATTGAAACACTGATCTCTCCACCGCTGCACACTACTGTTTTGAAACACTGATCTCCCCAAGGCTGCACACTGCTGTATTGAAACACTGATCTCTCCACGGCTGCACACTACTGTATTGAAACACTGATCTCCCCACGGCTACACACTGTTCTATTGAAATACTGATCTCCCCACAGCTGCACACTGCTCTATTGAAACACTGATCTCCCCACGGCTACATACTGCTCTATTGAAACACTGATCTCCCCACGACTACACACTGCTGTATGAAAACATTTATCTCCCTACGGGTGCAGACTACTCAGTTGAGACATAGATTGCCTCACTGATACACACTGCTGTATTAAACATTGATATCAACCCAGCTATGCACAGCTGTATTGAAGTACTGATCTCCCCCTCGGCTACACGGGGCTGCATTGAAACTCTGTTCTCCCCACAGCTATACACTGCTGTATCGAAACACTAATCTCCACATGGCTACACACTGCTCTATTGCAACATTGATCTCCCCATGGCTGCCCACTGCTCTATTAAAGCACTGATCTCCCCACAGATACACACTGCTGTATTAAACACTGATATATGACCATATAACAATTACAGCACAGAAACAGGCCATCTTGGCCCTTTTAGTCCATGCCGAACTCTTAGTCTTACCTAGTCCCACCGACCTGCACTCAGTCTATAACCCTCCATTCCCTTCCTGTCCATAAATCTATCCAATTTATCTTTAAACAACAATATCGAACTTGCTTCAACCACTTCTGCTGGAAGCTCGTTCCACACAGCTACCACTCTCTGAGAAAAGAACTTCCCCCTCATGTTACCCCTAAACTTTTGCCCTTTAACTCTCAACTCATGTCCTCTTGTTTGAATCTCCCCTACTCTCAATGGGAAAAGCCTATCCACGTCAACTCTATCTATCCCCCTCATAATTTTAAACACCTCTATCAAGTCCCCCCTCGACCTTCTACCCTCCAAAGAATAAAGACCCAACTTGTTCAACCTTTCTCTGTAACTTAGGTGATGAAACCCAGGTAACATTTTAGTAAATCTCCTCTGTACTCTCTCTATTGTGTTGACATCTTTTCTATAATTTGGTGACCAAAACTGTACATAATACTCCAAATTTTCCCTCACCAATGCCTTGTACAATTTCAACATTACAACCCAACTCCTATACTCAATGCTCTGATTTATAAAGGCCAGCATACCAAAAGCTTTCTTCACCACCCTATCCACATGAGATTCCACCTTCAGGGAACTATGCACCATTATTCCTAGATCCCTCTGTTCTACTGCATTCTTCAATGTCCTACCATTTACCATGTATGTCCTATTTTGATTAGTCCTACCAAAATGTAGCACCTCATATTTATCAGCATTAAACTCCATCTGCTATCTTTCAGCCCACTCTTCTAACTGGCCTAAATCTCTCTCTGCAAGCTTTGAAAACCTACTTCATTATCCACAGTGCCACCTATCTTTGTGTCATCTGCATACTTACTCATCCAATTTACCACCCAATCATCCAGATCATTAATGTATTGACAAATAACATTGGACCCAGTACAGATCCCTGAGGCACACCACTAGTCACTGGCCTCCAATCTGACAAACAGTTATCCGCCGCTACTCTCTGGCATCGCCCATTCAGCCACTGCTGAATCCATTTAACTACTTCAATATTAATACCTAACGATTGAACCTTTCTAACCAACCTTCCGTGTGGGACCTTGTCAAAGGCCTTACTGAAGTCCATATAGACAACATCCACTGCTTTACTTTCGTCAACATTCCTAGTAACCTCATCAAAAAATTCAATAAGATTTGTCAAACATGACCTTCCCCGCACAAATCCATGTTGGCTGTTCCTAATCAGACCCTGTCTATACAGATACTTATATATACCACCTCTAAGAATACTCTCTATTAATTTACCCACCACTGACGTCAAACTTACAGGCCGATAATTGCTAGGTTTACTCTTAGAACCCTTTTTAAACAACGGAACAACATGAGCAATACGTCAATCCTCCGGCACCATCCCCGTTTCTAATGACATTTGAAATATTTCTGTCAGGGCCCCTGCTATTTCCACACTAACTTCCCTCAAGGTTCTAGGGAATATCCTGTCAGGACCCAGGGTCTTATCCACATTTATATTCCTTAAAAGCTCCAGTACTTCCTCTTCTTTAAACATCATAGTTTCCATAACTTCCCTACCTGTTTCCCTTGTCTTACACAGTTCAATATCCTTCTCCTTAGTGAATACCAAAGAAAAGAAATTGTTTAGAATCTCTCCAATCTCTTTTGGCTCCACACATAGCTGTCCTCTCTGATTCTCCAAGGGATCAATTTTATCCTTCACTATCCTTTTGCTATTAATGTAACAGTAGAAACCCTTGGGATTTATTTTCACCTTACTTGCCAAAGCAACCTTGTACCTTTTTTTAGCTTTTCTAATTTCTTTCAACCCTTCTAATATCAACCCTCCTATTTTAAAAAACTCTCCTGACTCCAGGCATCTCATTTCTAATTTTGTAAGTTTGTTTGATAATTGCACTGTAGTCTACTGTAAAGATTAGAGATGCCTGGAGAGAGGAGTTGGGCATTGAATTATCTGAAGCTGCCTGGGATAAGTGTTTGTCTATGATACAGGCTTGCTCTGTTAACAGCAGGCACTAACTGATCCAGCTCAAAGTTGTCCACCGTCTCCATTACTCTAACCTTAGATTGCACAGGATTTACCCTTCTGTCTCGCCAATGTGTGATAGATACCAATGGACGGAAGCCACCTTTGCACACACATTTTGGTTTTGCCCATTACTGACTGGATTTTGGTCCAAAATATTCGACTGGTACTCAAATGCCCATAAAAGATCCTTCCCCTTGAAGCTGGTCTCACTATATTTGGCTGATGGCAATCACTATTTGTTTCCCTGCAGTCATACATCAGTCTCTTATGCTGGGGATGATTGCTGCCAAAAGACTTATCTTGAGGGAATGGAAATCACCTTCTCCCCCTTCCTTTCAGAGATGGACGGCTGATACAGATGGAGAAACTTAGGTTCTTGAGAACCAATTCAATTAAAAAATTTTCGGCTAGCTGGGATCCATTTTTTGCCTACCTGGACGAGACTGGGGCAGATGAGCAATCACCCCCCAGTTGATATCTCACGGCCCTGATTTGAAATTTAGTCTTCAAGTATTACTAAAGTATTACTAATACTAAAGTATTTTTGAGCACTTTGTACAATAGGCATCCCTCTAATGTTATGTCTTTTTGTTTTGCTTATTTCTTTTTTATACATGTCTGAGCTGGTATGTTTTTGTTGATCTTGTTTTTTTTGGACAATTTTGAAAATAAAGTATTAAAAAAAACCCTGCTACGCACTGCAGTATTGAAACATTACCTACATACGGTTACACACTGTTGTACTAAACACTGATCTCCACACAGCTGCACACTGCTCTACTGAAACACTGACATCCCCATGGTTACACACTGCTCTGTTGAAACACTGATCTCCCCACGGCTACACACTGCTGTATTGAAACACTGATCTCCACATGGCTACACACTGCTCTATTGAAATACTGAACTCCACACGGCTACACACTGTTGTACTAAACACTCTATGGAAATACTGATCTCCCCACAGCGACACACTGCTCTGTTGAAACACTGATCTCCCGACGGCTACACACTGCTGTATTGAAGCACTGATCTCCCACGGCTACACACTGCTGTATTGAAACACTGATCTCCACACGGCTACACACTGCTATATTGAAACACCCATCTCCTCTTGGCTACACACTGCTATATTGAAACACTGATCACCCACAGCTACACACTGTTCTACTAAACACTGATCTCCACATGGCTGCACACTGCTGTGTTGAAATACTGAACTCCCCATGGCTACACACTGCTCTATTGAAACAAAGATCTCCCGACGGCTGCACGCTGCTCCATTCAAACACTGAACTTGCCAAGGCTACACACTGATCTACTGAATCACTGATCTCCACACAGCGACAAACTTCTCTATTGAAGCACAGATCTCCCCAGAGCTACACCATGCTGTCTTGAAACACTGATCTCCACACTGCTTCACACTGCTGAATTGAAACACTGACCTACCCACAGCTTCAAACTGCTGTATTGAATCACTGATCTCCCCATGGCTACACACTGCTGAATTGAAACACTGATCTCCACACAGCTACACACTGCTGAATTGAAACACTGAACTCCACACAGCTACACACTGCTGAATTGAAACACTGATCTCCCCACGGATACACACTGCTGAATTGAAACACTGAACTCCACACAGCTACACACTGCTGAATTGAAACACTGAACTCCACACAGCTACACACTGCTGAATTGAAACACTGATCTCCACACAGCTACACACTGCTGAATTGAAACACTGATCTCCACACAGCTACACACTGCTGAATTGAAACACTGATCTCCACACAGCTACACACTGCTGAATTGAAACACTGAACTCCACACAGCTACACACTGCTGAATTGAAACACTGATCTCCACACAGCTACACACTGCTGTATTGAAGCACCATCCTTCATAACGCTAAGCCGAAAATCTGGAGATGCATGCCATCTGAGGAACAGTTGCTGTCATCAAGTACTTCTTCATGCTTTAATTCTTCGAATGCATGGTGCTGTTTTGGCCAACATATTAGTCGAGTTTAGTGAATGGACTGTCCCTTAGCTCCATTGGTGAATTCGCTCCTGAGCTCTGGTGCCTCCTTTATGAAATTGCACCTTCCTCTTACAATTTAAATGGGTTGCCTGTTTTCATTCACTTCCTGATGACTTTCAATGAACTGATTAACTTGTCATTGACACAGAGGTGAGTTGTAGAATATGGGGGGGATTATAGCGAATGTTGGTAGATGTAATAAAGTGATTAAATGTAGTTGAGTATTTGGTGGTCAGCAAAGACTTGTTGGGCTGAAGGATCTGGTTTCCTACTGTTTGATTCTATCAACTGGAGAGTCAGAACAATTACTACTGTAGTTCAAATCCTTTGATAAATTGGTGCGTAGTAATTAAACTCTATTCATCTCTAGAGAATAGATATTTTGAAGAGTGATAGTGTGATATAGATTCACCATGATGACCTCATTAGCACTCTTTTGAATGTTTTATTTCATGAAGAGACTTGTGAAAATAGTAAAGAAGTTCTTTGTCTCCATGTCAAGTGCAGATATATGTTTAGAGCACACAGCCATGCTCTGCTATCAGGCTGGTCGACATCAGAAAACTGAGTTTAAATCACAAGAGTTTCCAAACGGTAGAAAGTAAAAGGCATTTTTGCCAGTCATTCTTCACACAAAGAAGTTTGTCAATGAGAGACTGATGCACAGTAAGGAAACTAACAGAACTTAATCTGCTATTGTTGAGCAGGCAAGCAGTCGGGGTATAATCCCTGTTATAAAAAGTGGAATCCAGCAAAACTTATTGATAGAGTTGAAATCCCAAGGATGTACATCATTGCGACAGGGTTGCCTTCCAGATGCGAAGAAACAGAAAGCATCTTCAGCTGGAGAAATAAAACATATCAGCAGCAGCATGTCCCACAACAACCACAGTTACACTAACACAGTACATCTATAGAAGTTTTTGAGTGTTTTTGTTCTTCAAACTTCTAATGAAATATAGTCACCATCTTTCCTTCTGAAAGCTGTATTGATATGTTGGACCAGGTTAGGTCCTCAGAGATCTTAACACCCAGGAACTTGAAATTGCTCACTCTCTCCACTTCTGATTTCTCTATGAGGATTGGTATGTGTTCCTTCGCCTTACCATTCCTGAAGTCCATAACCAGCTCCTTGGTCTTAATGATGTTGAGTGCCAAGTTGTTGCTGTGGCACTACTCCACTAGTTGGCATATCTCGCTCCTGTACGCTATTTCTTCTCCATTTGAGATTCTACCAACAATGGTTGTCTCATCAGCAAATTTAGAGGTGGTACTTTAGCTATGCCTAGCCACAGTTATGGGTATAGAGAGAGTAGTGCAGTGGGCTAAGCACACACCCCTGAGGTGCACCAGTGTTGATCGTCAGCGAGGAGGAGATATTATCACCAATCTGCATAACTGTGATCTTCTGGTTAGCAAGTTGAAGATCCAATTGCAGAGGGAGGTCCAGAGGTCCAGAAGGTTTATGGAATGCTTCCTTTTATTAGTCAAGGCTCTGAATTCAAAAGTCAGGAGGTTATATTGCAACCTTATGAAACTCTGGTTTAGCCACATCTGGAGTATTGCATATAGTTCTGGTCACCCCCACTATAGGAAAGATGTTGAGGTTTTGGAGAAGGTGCAGAAGAGGTTCACCAGGATGCTGCCTGGTTTAGAGGACATGTTCAATCTTGGGAGGCTGGATAAACTTGACTTGTTTTCTCTGAAGCATCGGAGGCTGAGGAGAGGTCTGATAGAAGTTTACGAGATTAGGCAAGGCATAGAGTGGACAGAGCTTATCTGCTTCCCAGTGTTGAGATGTCTAATACCAGAGGACATGCATTGAAAGTAAGAGGGAGTAAGTTCAAGGGGGATGTGAGGGGTAAGTTATTTTACTCAGAGAGTCGAAGATGCCTGGAATATGTTGCCTGGTAAGTTGGTAGAGGCAAATACGTTAGAGGTTTTTAAGAGATGTTTGGATAGGCAGATGGCCATATGGAGAGATATGGAGATGGTGTAGGTATGAGGGATTAGTGGTTGGGTGTTTTTGATTTGCTTTTTAGTTGGCTTGGCACAACATTGTGGGCCGAATGGTTTGTTCCCATGCTGTGCTCTATTGTATTTCACAACTCGTGGTCTGTAGTTTGAAAGCAGATAATATAGAATCAGAACTACCTTCAGTGGCCACTTTATTAGCTATACCTGTACACCTGCTCATTAATGCATATGTCTAATCAGCCAATCAAGTGACACTACATTGTTCCAGATTAAGAAATAAAAATTCTATTACTTCAGTGGTAGTTAATAATGCCTGACGCATCATTGGTCTTGCCTTTGAAGGGGAAGAAGCCTCAATTTCATAGAAAGCAGCAAATAGCTGACTTGCAGCAAATAAACAGAATATAGAACACTGAATTGAATCATAGAATCATGGAAGAGTACAGCACAGAATCAGGCCTTTTGACTCATCTAGTCTTTGCTCAACCATTTACATTTCCTAGTCCCATTGACCTGCACCTGGACCATAACCCTCCATTCCCCTATTATCTATGTACTCATCCAAACTTCTCTTAAATGCTGAAATAGAGCTTGTATGCATGACTTATGCTGGCAGCTCGTTCACCGCTCTCATGATCCTCTAAGTGAAGAGGTTTTCCCTCATGTTCCCCTTAAACTTTTAATCTTTCACCCCTAACCCATGACCTCTGGTTGTAGTTTCACCCAAACTCAGTGGAAAAAACTTGCTTGCATTTTGTTTACCTCTATTAAATTTGCCCTCAATCTTCTAAATTCCAGAGAATAAAGTCCTACCCTATTCAATCTTTCCTTTTAACTCAGGTCCTCCATTCCTGGCAACGCACTTGTAAATTTTCTTTCTACTCTTTCATACTAGTTTACATCTTTCCTGTAGGTAGGTGTCAAAACTGCACACAATACTCCAAATTAGGCCTCACCAATGTCTTACACAACAAAAGGGGAGGTTTGCTAAGGCTACTGGGAAGAGTTTAAAGTAGAATTGTTGGGGGGTGGGAACCAAATTGAAGAGACTGGGAAAGAGGAGGTTGGCTCACAAATAGAGAAAGCTTGCAGACAGTGCGAGAAGGAGGATAGGCAGGTGATAGAGAAGGGACACGCTCAGACCGAAGGTTTGAGATGTGTCTATTTTAACGCAAGGAGTGTTGTGAACAAAGCTGATGAGCTTAGACAGTGGATCAGTACTTGAAGATATGATGTGGTGGCCACTATAGAGACTTGGATGGCTCAGGGACAGGAATGGTTACTTCAAGTATATTCATAAATATACCTTTCTTATAACTGAATGCAGTGTACGATCTTTTATTTCTTGGAAGTGGGCAGCATTTACACAGTATTGGCTCAGGTTGGAGTGCAGGGCGATTGAAACATCCTGGCTCTCCTAGTCAGATGAAACCCACGTCATATCGACCCTAGATGTACGGAGTTCGAGAAAGGTGGTTTTCTCACTGCTGAATCCATTGGCTTGTTAGCAAAGGCTAACCAGCGATGTTTCTAGAGACGCCCAGTAAAAGGGATTTCACTTATTTATGTTGACTTTTAAGTATCACAGTGGCAACAATATTTTATTAAATATTGTCCAATATTTGGAGAAAATAAGTTCCAAACAGTCTCCTCCCAGATTCAGCTAGTTTCTACCTTCGAGCCACAATTTTTACTTTACAAATTGTTCCTATTGCTATCCCAGGGATTAAAAAAGAATGCCATTTACTTCATGGATCTTAACATAACATGAGTATATTATTTTGGTTGAGGTACCTGTATAAGTCACATTCCCCTTTGACAGCTTCAATTTTGAAGCCCTTTTCTTATCTTTAAAATACCTTCAGATTTGCTCTATCAGTTAATCATTATGAATAGTGAGAGAAAAATCATTTCAATTTTGGAAACTGTTTATACCATGAATAATGTGCGTTGCTATGTTTTACAATCACATTACTTCAAACAGAGCATAATATAGCATGAGTATGAAAATTCAGATATTAGCAAGTAGTGCTTTGAAAATTAAATATTAAATTCCACCAAGCCTATTATTAAATGAACATAATAGTGTGTTATATTATTTGGTATATATTAGCCTTCTCCATCATAGAACCATAGAACCATAGAACACTACAGCACAGAAAACAGGCCATTCATCCCTTCTAGTCTGTGCTGAAACTTTATTCCACTAGTCCCATTGACCAGCACCCAGACCATAACCCTCCAGACCTCTCTCATCTATGTATCTAAACAATTTATTCTTAGAACTTAAGAGTCAGCCCGCACTTATCATGTCAGATGGCATCTCATTCCACACACCCACCACTCTCTGAGTGAAGAAGTTCCCCCTAATGTTCCGGCTAAACCTTTCCCCTTTCACCCAAAAGCCATGTCCTCTCGTATTTATCTCTCCTAATCTAAGTGGAAAGAGCCTACTCGCATTTCCTCTGTCTTATACCCTTCATTATTTTGTAAACCTCTATCAAATCCCCCCTCATTCTTCTATGCGCCAAGGAATAAAGTCCTAACCTGTTCAATCTTTCCCTGTAACTCAACTCCTGAAGACCCAGCAACATCCTAGTAAATCTTCTCTGCACACTTTCAATCTTACTGATATTCTTCCTATAGTTAGGTGACCAGAACTGCACACAATATTCCAAATTTGGCCTCACCAATGTCTTATACAACCTCACCATAACATCCCAACTCCTATACTCATTCCTTTGATTTATGAATGCCAGGATGCCAAAAGCCTTCTTTACAACCCTGTCTACCTGTGACGCCACTTTCAGGGAATTATTTATCTGAACTCCCAGATCCTTTTGTTCCTCCATATTCCTCCGTACCCTACCATTTACTGTGTATGCCCTACCTTGATTTGTCCTTCCAAAATGCAACACCTCACACTTGTCTGCATTAAATTCCATCTGCCATTTTCTGGCCCATTTTTCCAGTTGGTCCAGATCCCTCTGCAAGCTTTGAAAGCCTTCCTCGCTGTCCACAATGCCTCCAATCTTAGTGTTATCAGCAAACTTGCTGATCCAATTTTCCACATTATCATCTAGATCGTTGATATAGACAACAAACAACAATGGTCCCAGCACAGATCCCTGAGGCACACCACTAGTCACAGGTCTCCAGTCTGAGAAGCAATAATGCACTACCACTCTGTCTTCTCCCACACAGCCAATTTCGAATGCAGTTTACAACCTCTCCATGTGTCTGAACCTTCTGAACTAACCTCTCATGAAGGACCTTGTTAAAGGCCTTACTAAAGTCCACAGCCTTTCCTTCATCTTCTTTCTTGTTAACCTCCTCGAAAAACTCTATAAGATTTGTTAAACATGATCTACCATGCACAAAGCCATGCTGACTATCCTTAATCAGTCCTTGACTGTCCAAATACTTGTATATCCAATCCCTCAGAACACCTTCTAATAATTTACCTAGTACTGATGTCAGGCTCACTGGCCTGTAATTACCTGGTTTACTTTTGGGGCCTTTTTTAAACAATGGAACAACCTGAGCTACCCTCCAATAACCTGTGGCTAAGGACATTTTAAATTTTTCTGTCAGGGCCCCCGTAATTTCTACACTAGTCCCTCTCAAGGTCTGAGGAAACATCGTGTCAGGCCCGGAGGATTTATCTACCTTTATTCGCTGTAAGGCAGCAAGCACCTCCTCCTCTTTAATCTCTATATGTTCCATGACACTACTGCTTGTTTCCCTTCCTTCCATATATGCTATGCCAGTTTTCTGAGAAAATACTGATGCAAAAAAACTGCTTAAGATCTCCCCCATCTCGTGAGGCTCCATACATAGACGACCACTCTGATCTTCTGGGGGACCAATTTTGTCCCTTACTGTCCTTTTACTCTTAATATACTTGTAGAAACCCTTTGGGTTTACCTTCACATTATCTGCCAAAGCAACCTCATGTCTTCTTTTTGCCTTCCTGATTTCCTTCTTTAGTATATTCTTACATTTCCTATACTCTTCAAATACTCTTCAGGTGGGCAGAGGTGGTGGGGTGCCTCTGTTGGTGAGGAATGAAATTCAGTCCCGTGCGAGGGGCAACATAGAATCAGGAGATGTAGAGTCAGTCTGGATAGAACTGAGAAATTGTAAGGGCAAAAAGACCCTAATGGGAGTTATCTATGGGTCTCCAAACAGTCGTCTGGATGTAGTGTGTAAGCTGAATCAAGAGTTAAAATTGGCATATTGCAAAGGTAATGCTACGGTTGTTATGGGGGATTTTAACATGCAGGTAGACTGGAAAAATCAGGCTGGTACTGGACCCCAAGAAAGGAAGTTTGTGGAGTGCCTCCAAGATGGATTCTTCAAGCAGCTTGTATTAGGGCCTACCAGGGAGAAGGCAATTCTGGATTTAGTGTTGTGTCATGAACTGGATTTGATAAGGGAACTCAATGTAATGGAGCCATTAGGAGGTAGTGACCATAATATGATAAGTTTTAATCTACAATTTGGGAAGGGGAAGGGAAAATCGGAAGTGTCAGTATTAAAGTTGAACAAAGGGGACTATGGAGCCATGAGGGAGGAGCTGGCCAAAGTTGACTGGAAAGATACCCTAGCAGGGATGACAGTGGAACAACAATAGCAGGTATTTCTGGCAATAATACAGAGGGTGCAGGATCAGTTCATTCCAAAGAGGAAGAAAGATTCTAAGGGGAGTAAGGGGTGACAGTGGATGACAAGGGAAGTCAAGGACAGTATAAAAATAAAAGAGAAGTATGACATAGCAAAGATGAGCGGGAAGCCGGAGCATTGGGAAACTTTTAAAGAACAACAGAGGATAACTAAAAAGGCAATACGGGGAGAAAAGATGAGATTTGAAGGCAAGCTAGCCAAGAATATAAAGGAGGATAGTAAAAGCTTCTTTAGGTATGTGAAGAGGAAAAAAATAGTTAAGACCAAAGTTGGGCCCTTGAAGACAGAAACGGGTGAATTTATTATAGAAACATAGAAAATAGGTGCAGGAGTAGGCCATTCGGCCCTTCGAGCCTGCACCGCCATTCAGTATTATCATGGCTGATCATCCAACTCAGAACCCTGTACCAGCCTTCCCTCCATACCCCCTAATCCCTTTAGCCACATTATGGGGAACAAGGAAATGGCAGACGAGTTGAACAGGTACTTTGGATCTGTCTTCACTAGGGAAGACACAAACAATCTCCCAGATGTGATAGTGGCTGGAGGACCTAGGGTAATGGAGAAATTGAAGGAGATTCACATTAGGCAGAAAATGGTGTTGGATAGACTGATGGGACTGAAGGCTGATAAATCCCCAGGGCCTGATGGTCTGCTCCCCAGGGTACTTAAGGAGGTGGCTCTTGAAATTGTGGACGCATTGGCAATCATTTTCCGATGTTCTATAGATTCAGGATCAGTTCCTGAGGACTGGAGGGTAGCTAATGTTATCCCACTTTTAAGAAAGGAGGGAGAGAGAAAACAGGGAATTATAGACCAGTTAGTCTGACATCAGTGGTGGGGAAGATGCTGGAGTCAATTATAAAGGATGAAATAGCGGCACATTTGGATAGCAGTAACAGGATCGGTCCGAGTTAGCATGGATTTATGAAGGAGAAATCATACTTGACTAATTTTCTGGAATCTTTTGAGGATGTAACTATGAAAATGGACAAGGGAGAGCCAGTGGATGTAGTGTACCTGGACTTTCAGAAAGCCTTTGATAAGGTCCCATAGGAGATTAGTGGGCAAAATTAGAGCACATGGTATTGGGGGTAGGGTACTGACATGGATAGAAAATTGGTTGGCAGACAGAAAACAAAGAGTAGGGATTAACGGGTCCCTTTCAGAATGGCAGGCGGTGACTAGTGGGGTACCGCAAGGCTCGGTGCTGGGACCGCAGCTATTTACAATATACATTAGTGATTTAGATGAAGGGATTAAGAGTAACAATAGCAAATTTGCAGATGACACAAAGCTGGGTGGCAGTGTGAAATGTGCAGAGGATGTTGTGATAATGCAGGATCACTTGGACAGGTTGGGTGAGAGGGCAGATGCATGGCAGATGCAGTTTAATGTGGATAAATGTGAGTTTATCCACTTTGGTGGCAAGAATAGGAAGGTAGATTACTATTTGAATGGTGTCAAGTTAGGAAAAGGGGAAGTACAACGAGATCTAGGTGTCCTTGTTCATCAGTCACTGAAAGAAAGCATGCAGGTACAGCAGGCAGTGAAGAAAGCTAATGGCAAGTTGGCCTTCATAACAAGGGGAGTTGAGTATAGGAGCAAAGAAGTCCTTCCACAGTTGTACAGGGCCCTGGTGAGACCACACCTGGAGTATTGTGTGCAGTTGTGGTCTCCAAATTTGAGGAAGGACATTCTTGCTATTGGGGGAGTGCAGCGTAGGTTCACGAGGTTAATTCCCGGGATGGCAGGACTGTTATATGTTGAAAGATTGGAGCAACTGGGCTTGTATACAGTGGAATTTAGAAGGATGAGAGGGGATCTGATTGAAACATATAAGATTATTAAGGGATTGGACACGCTAGAGGCAGGAAACATGTTCCTGATGTTGGGGGAGTCCAGAACCAGAGGCCACAATTTGAGAATAAGGGGTAGGCCATTTAGAACGGAGTTGAGGAAAAACATTTTCCACCCAGAGAGCTGTGGATTTGTGGAATGCTCTGCCTTAGAAGGCAGTGGAGGCCAATTCTCTGATGCTTTCAAGAAAGAGTTAGATAGAGCTCTTAATGATAGTGAAGGGATATGGGGAGAAGGCAGGAAGGGGGTACTGATTGCGGATGATCAGCCATGATCACAGTGAATGGCGGTGCTGGCTCGAAGGGCTGAATGGCCTACTCCTGCACCTATTGTCTATTGTCTATTATCTATTTGTTCCTTGTTGCCTATACCTGCTATGCACCTCCCTCTTTTTCTTAACCAGATCACCAATACCCCTTGAAAATTAAGGTTCCCTATGCCTGGGAGACTGTTTCGCTGAACACCTATGCTCTGTCCGCCAGAGAAAGCAGGATCTCCCAGTGGCCACACATTTTAATTCCACATCCCATTCCCATTTTGACATGTCTATCCACGGCCTCCTCTACTGTAAAGATGAAGCTGCACTCAGGTTGAAGGAACATCTTATATTCCGTCTGGTTAGGCTCCAACCTGATGACATAAACATTGACTTCTCTAACTTCTGTTAATGCCCCACCTCCCCTTTGTACCCCATCCGTTATTTATTTATTATTATTATATATGTATTTTTTTCTCTCTCTTTTTCTCCCTCTGTCCCTCTCACTATACTCCTTGCCCATCCTCTGGGATTCCCTCCTCCCCCTTTCTCTCTTCCTAGGCCTCCCGTCCCATGATCCTCTCATATCCCTTTTGCCAATCAACTTTCCAGCTCTTAGCTTCATCCCTCCCCCTCCTGTCTTCTCCTATCGTTTCAGATCTCCCCCTCCCCCTCCCGCTTTCAAATATCTTACTATTTCTTCTTTCAGTTGGTTCTGACGAAGGGTCTTGGCCTGAAACATCGACTGTACCTCTTCCTATAGATACTGCCTGGCCTGTTGCGTTCACCAGCAATTTTTATGTGTTCCCTATGCCTGTTAATTTTGCCTTTAATCCTGGCAGAAACATGGTGCATGGAAAGCACTGCCTCAGTCAGTGGTGGAGGCAGATACACTAGTGAAATTTAAGAGACTACTAGCCAGGTATATGGAGGAATTTAAGGTGGGGGGTTATATGGGAGACAGGGTTTAAGGGTCGGCAGGACATTGTGGACTGAAGGACCTGTACTGAGCAGTACTATTCCATGTTCTATGTTCTAGCACGCAAACTCTGCATTCTCAAAATTTTGCCTTTGAAGGCCTTCCACTTACTGAACGCAACCTTGCCAGAAAACAACTTATCCCAATCCACTCTTCCTAGATCCTTTCTCATTTCCACAAAATTGGTCCTTCTCCAATTTAGAACCTCAACTCGAGTACCAGACCTATCCTTATCTATAATTAACTTGAAACTAATGACATTATCGTCACTGGACTCAAAATGTTCACCTACACATACTTCGGTCACCTGAGCTGGCTGGTTCCCTAATAGGAGATCAAGTATTGCATCCTCTCTCGTAGGTCATCATCATCATCAGGTGCCGTGCCCAGTTTGAGCTTTGACTGCCGTGACCCACACATTCCTGTTTTGGGTCAAGTGGATCAATTCATTGGTATTCATTTCCAGTTCTCTGGCTGCTGACTCCATCATCATTTGTCTTTGCCTTCCTCTTGCTTTCTTCCCTTCAATCTTTCCCATAATTACTGTGTATTCTAACTCCTCTTTCCTACTCACATGTCCAATGAAGTTACGTTGCTTTTTCATGATCTCAGACATTATTTCTCTTTTTGTGTTTGCTCTGTTCATGACATCCTCATTAGATATTTGTTTTGTCCATGATATTCTTTGCATCCTCCTCAAAGACCACATCTCTGCTGCTTCAATCCGTTTCCTCATGTTACTAGATATTTTCCAACATTCTGAGCCATATAACATAACTGGGTAAATGTAACATTTCAGTAATCTGAGGCCAGTTGTCATGCCTAGTTTAGTGTTGGTCAGTAAATTCTTCATTCTCATAAACACGTCTTTTGCCATCCCTATTCTTTTATGTCCATATCACACCTGCCATCTGATGTCCACGTCGCACCTGCCATCTGATGTCACCCAGCTTCCTAAGCAGCAAAAGTTCTGTACTTGTTTTATGTCTTCCCCATTTATTTTCAGCCTGCAGATAGGATTCTCCTTCTTTTTGGATATCACCCTACATTCTGTCTTTTTGTAATTGATAGACTCATTTTTGCACTTCCTTCAACAGCTATATCAGTTAAGTTTTGTAGTTCTTCCTCTGTACTTGCAATTAGCACAGTATCATCTGCATATCTAAAATTATTGATGTTTTCACCGCCAACTTTGATTCCCAAGATGTCTCTTATTTTTTGTAATATTGTTTCACTGTACATATTAAACAAGTCAAGAGAGAAAACACACCCTTGTCTAACACCTCTCTTGATTTTCGTATAATGCTTCTATATATTGATTTAGAAAACTTTCTTGAACACATTTGACAAAGTCCAAGCCCTTTCACAGTGTGGGAGTTCTAGTCAATATGTGGAAGGTTAAAATCCCCTACTATTACAACTTTCTGTTTCTTACATCAGTCTGCTATCTCTCTACAGATTTGCTCCTCCAATTCTCTCTGACTATTGGGGGGTCTATAATACAATCCTATTAGTGTGGTCACACCTTTTCTGTTCCACAGATCCACTCATATGGCCTCTGTAGACCAGCCATCTGGGCTGTCCTGTCTATGCACAGCTGTGATATTTTCCCTGAGTAATAATGCCATCCCTCCCCCTCTATCATGTGTGAAACAACGGAACCCCAGAACATTAAGCTGCTGGTTCTGTCCCTCCTGCAACCAAGTCTCACTAATAGCAATAATGTCGTAATCCCATGTGCCAATCCATGCCCTAAGCCTTACCTACAATACTCCTTGCATTGAAATAGATGCACCTGAGAACATTTCTATCACATACAAACATTTGATTTCTGTCTATACATGCAGTCCTCGCATGACCTTTATCCTCCTCCACTTCACTGTTTGCTCTGACACTCTGGTTCCCCTCCCCCTGCAAATCTAGTTTAAACCCCTCGGAGCAGCACTAGCAAATCTACCTGCAAGGTTGTTAGTCCCCCTCCAGTTCAGGTGCAAACCGTCCCTTCGGAACAGGTCCCACCTTCCCTGGAACAAAGCCCAATTGTCCAGAAACATGAAGCCTTCCTTCCTGCACCATCCCCTTAGCCACGTATTTAGCTGCATTATCTTCCTATTTCTCGCCTCACTAGCAGGTGGCATGGGTAGCAATCCTGAGATTGCAACCCTAGAGGTCCTGTCCTTCAAGTTTGCACCTAACTCCCTAAACTCTCTTTGCAGGACCTCCTCCTCCTTCCTACCTTCCTTCCTATCCATCCTTTTATACTGTCTTCTAAATATACCAGCAAGTTGTTTGATATTTACAATATTAATATTTTAAGAGATCTCACAAATGTACCTTATTATTTTTTCCATAGCTGTGTAATAGTGCTTAATTTTCTCATGAATCACGATTTATCATGAACATTGCAAGATCAAAATATTACAATTGATTGTTTTGTAAATAAAAATAATTAAACTTTGCGTATCTTAGCTGAGCGTAAACAATAGGGATTATTTATTTAATCCAAATCAGATCAATACCCATTAATTAGCCCAAGTGTTTTAAGAAACCATTCTAATCAATCAAGGAATTTTTATTTTATATGTAATAGTAATGGCATCAATTGGATGCTTGCAATCACAAAATTATGGATTGAGCATCAGAAGATGGCAAATCTGGATTCCTACTCCAATGTGGATGGCAAAGCTTCTCTGTTTTGCTTCCACTGGCTAACCTGAACCCAAGAGTCGTGAGTCATGACAGGAATAATTAACCCTTGTTGCTCAATACCAAGCCTGGTTGGAAGGAAATAAAGTTGCTTCAGGAAATTGAATGGTAGGCATAGGCGTACAAGACATGCTCAAAGTTCAAAGTAAATTTATAATCAACGTACATATATGTCACTATATACAACCTTAAGATTCATTTTCTTGCAGGCATTCATAGGAAAATAAAGAAATACAATATTTATGAAAACTATACATAGCAAAGCCTGAAAAATTACTAATCTGCAATAGAGGACAAATTGTGCAAATATTACATAAAACAAAGTAACTAAATAATACCGAGAACATGAGTTGTAGAGTCCTTGAAAGTGAGTCCGTAAGTTGTGGAATCAGTTCAGAGCTGAGGTGAATAAAGTCATGCACATAACTTCAGAAGCTGGAAGGTTGAAGGGTAATAACCGTTCCTGAACCTGATGATGTGGGACCTAAGGCTCCTGTACCTCTTTTCCACTGGCAGCAGTGAGAAGCAATCGTGACCTGGGTAATGGGGTTTTTTTATGATGGATATAACACACAAAATATGTTGGAGGAACTCAGTAGGTCAGGCAGCATCCATGGAAGTGAATAAACAGCTGACATTTTAGGCCAAGACCCTTCATCAGGACTTGATGATGGATGCTGCTTTCTTGTGGCAGCATTCCTTGTAAAGGTGCTTATTGATGAGGAGGACACTGAGTGTTCTGGACTGGGCTTTATACACCACTTTTTGCAGACTTTTCTATTTCTGGGCATTGGTGTTTCTGTATCAGGTTGTGTCGAAACCAGAAGGATTGGAATTGCTTTCAATTGACAAAGATGCCAAGCTGCTGATCAGGAACAATGCAATTGTATTTAGTCACAGCCTACATTCCACCTTCCCCTCCTGCTTCACTCTTCTGGTCACAATCCAGATGAAGGCCTGATGCTATCCATTGAACCAATTTTAACAAGTAGACAATCTTCAATGACAAGTATTGAGAGGTAATGATGATGCAACCAGAAGGCTTTGTTTGACACAGGAGTGTGGCTGAAGAATCATCTATGAAATCTCAGACTTGATCCTCTGAAAGCTCTCAATGTTGACATAGGCTCTCATTCAGCACCATTTGCTCCTGCACCCTAATCTGGCAACTTCTTCTTGTGGTCTTCCTTATTCCTTTGCTCTGTTCTCCCACTCCAGTAACAATCATGCTGAAGCCTAAATAGTTCTGAGCCAAGATGGCAACAAGGGGCACAACTGGACTGAATATTCGAGGCATGAAGTATCAGTTGCTCTTTATTTCTAATGTTAGGTACGTGAATGGATTACAGCAATATGCAACATTTTGTTTTGCCTTGCTGTGTTGGATTAACATTGCTTCTTGTGTGATATTCTAATCCAGGAACATTCTTCATTTATTGATGACTGCACTCTTCAGCAAAAAAGAATTAAGAGTTGCAAGAATGATGCAAGATGCGTTTAGGTAATCCTCACTACATTTTGCCAGTCCCATTAAGAACTTGCTCCCCTTTGGTGCCCCTCCTCTTTTCCTTTCTCCTACGGTCCACTCTCCTCTCCTTCATTTCTAGTCCTTTACCTTTTCCAACCACCTGGCTTCACTTATCTCTCTCTAGCTTGTCCTCCTTCCTTTTGCCCCAACTTTTTATTCTGGTGTCTACCCAATTTTCCTTTCAGTCTTGAAGAAGGGTCGCAGGCCAAAACATTGATTTTTTTTTGTTAATTTCCATGGATGCTGTCTGACTCGCTGAGTTCCTCTGGATTTTTGGGATTTGCAGAATTTCTTATGTTTATGATTTGCTGTAAGGGAATGGACTATTTTTATGAGTGCATAATGATTCATATCTTTGAAATATTCTTTCCATTTGCACAGATGTGTTTATGAAGCTGATTAAAGTCAGGGGAATTCCATTAATAATTTATGTTTTTGTGCAAGAGAAATATTGAAGCTAATGGATTGGATACTGTAGTTTCATAGTTGTATGTGTATATGAATAATTCTATGTTTGTTTGCTTGACCTTATGTAACAAAGTGTGATTTGCTTCATCAATTTCCAGGAAAGGATACATTCTTGAATTAGTTTCCATTTAAATTAATAACACAGGAATAGAAAACACTCCTATGAAACAGTTACTTCATTAATTTTGAAGTTAATGTCCTAGGGTGGCTTAGCACAAGGCTCAAGGTGGAAGGAGAAATCATTGATTATCAAAGTAATTCTTGTGTTGATAAGTTACACCTAAGAAGTTCCATGGAAATGAATCAAATAACTCTCTGTAAAAGCTAAAAATGTTCCAAATAGCTACAAGGCCACAAATTTTACCTATTCCAAACAACCATAGAAACATAGAAACATAGAAAATAGGTGCAGGAGTAGGCCATTCGGCCCTTCGAGCCTGCACCGCCATTTATTATGATCATGGCTGATCATCCAACTCAGAACCCCGCCCCAGCCTTCCCTCCATACCCCCTGACCCCCGTAGCCACAAGGGCCATATCTAACTCCCTCTTAAATATAGCCAATGAACTGGCCTCAACTGCTTCCTGTGGCAGAGAATTCCACAGATTCACCACTCTCTGTGTGAAGAAGTTTTTCCTAATCTCGGTCCTAAAAGGCTTCCCCTCTATCCTCAAACTGTGGCCCCTCGTTCTGGACTTCCCCAACATCGGGAACAACCTTCCTGCATCTAGCCTGTCCAATCCCTTTAGGATCTTATACGTTTCAATCAGATCCCCCCTCAATCTTCTAAATTCCAATGAGTACAAGCCCAGTTCATCCAGTCTTTCTTCATATGAAAGTCCTGCCATCCCAGGAATCAATCTGGTGAATCTTCTTTGTACTCCCTCTATGGCAAGGATGTCTTTCCTCAGATTAGGGGACCAAAACTGCACACAATACTCCAGGTGTGGTCTCACCAAGGCCTTGTACAACTGCAGTAGTACCTCCCTGCTCCTGTACTCGAATCCTCTCGCTATAAATGCCAGCATACCATTCGCCTTTTTCACCGCCTGCTGTACCTGCATGCCCACTTTCAATGACTGGTGTATAATGACACCCAGGTCTCGTTGCACCTCCCCTTTTCCTAATCGGTGACCATTCAGATAATAATCTGTTTTCCTATTTTTGCCACCAAAGTGGATAACTTCACATTTATCCACATTAAATTGCATCTGCCATGAATTTGCCCACTCACCCAACCTATCCAAGTCACCCTGCATCCTCTTAGCATCCTCCTCACAGCTAACACTGCCACCCAGCTTCGTGTCATCCGCAAACTTGGAGATGCTGCATTTAATTCCCTCATCCAAGTCATTAATATATATTGTAAACAACTGGGGTCCCAGCACTGAGCCTTGCGGTACCCCACTAGTCACCAGCCAGAGATGAAAAGCATGCCATGTTATCATAATCTCCCTGGTATTGCATAGTCACTTGATCCTAGTGATAAGAATTGACAAGTTTTATTTACACATGAAACCAAAGGCATTACATAAAATTGAATTTTGCACAAAAATGACTTGCTATCTTTTTCTTACCTTGGTAAAAATCATTAAAATATATTCTGTTCCTAGTTATTAGCCTGAAAATTGAAAGGTTGATTCTTTTTTACACAGAATACTCTGTTCAAATTCCTAAGAATCCAGATAATATTATGTAATGATTAGAATTCCTTCAATATTAAATATGGATCAGAACAATTTAACCTTTTTTTCCCATGTTGGTCTTTTTAGCGATTTCCAACATTTAAAAAATGTTACTATTATCTCCTCTGTTATGACTTGAAATACCAGAAGCACTTTGATAGCAACACCCACATCCTGTAAAGGAGTAACTGAAGTAATAATGAACAGTTTTATATTTAGATGGTGTGGTGGCACAGCAGTTGGTATGGCTGGTTACAGCTCCAGGAATGGTTCAGTCCTGACCTCAGGTGCACTTGCGTGCAGTGGACAAGTTCTCCTTATAATCATGTGTGTTTGTGCAGTTTGCTCCGTTTACAAGAACTGTGGACACAGTTCAGCACATCCCAGAAACCACCCTCCCCTTTATGGACTCTGTCTACATTTCTCACCACCTTGGTAAAGCAGCCAGCATAATCCGATCAACCATAGACATTCTCTCTTGTTCCCACTCCTGTTAGGCAAAAGAGTCAAACACCTGAAAGCAGGTACCACCAGTCTCAAGGGCATCTTCGATTCCACTGATTAATCCACTATGATGGACAACTGAATTGACCTCGTTATGACCTTGCAACTTATTGTCTGCCTGCACCACAGTTTCCCTGAATGCTGTTATTGTTTTATCTTGACGAATTGGTAAGGAGGTTCACCATTGTCACGTACACTGTGGTAGAGTGCAGTAACTTAATGCACTGTTGTACCTCGTACATGTGACAATGATAAATGATTTACCAATTTACCACACTGCACGTCCCACACCACATTGTTGCGATGCTATTACAGCTCAGGGTGTGGGAATTCAGAATCAGTCCTGGCATTCTCTGTAAGGGGTCTCTGTACATCGTTCCTGTGGAATGCCTGAGTTTTCTTCGGGTCCTCCGGTTTCCACCCACAGTCCAAAGATGTGGTTGGTGAACTGGTCACTGTAAATTGTCCTGTGAATAGGTTAGGGCTAATTGTGGTTGTAGGGTTGCTGAGGCAGCGTGGCTCGAAAGACCAGAAGGACCTACTCTGCACTATATCTGTAAATAAATAAATAAAATCCCAAAGCCAATTGATTAATTGGCTGTTCTTCAGAGTAAGCAAGTGTCAAAGGAACCAAAAGGTGAATTGCAAAATGGCCTTCTACTGTGTCATGTAGTAAATCAAACTGAAAACTTTTTTCCACATAATCAAATGGAAACTGTTCTAGAATGCAAAAATAATAGAGTCATAGAACACTACAGCACAGAAACTGGCTCTTCAGCCCATCTCGTCTGTGCCAAACCATTAATCCACTGAATAGCTTTGGGAGTACTCACAAAATCATAGAAATTTTTGTTCCAGTTTATTGTCATTCAACCATACACATGTATACAGCTACACAAAATAATGTTCTTTTGGGACCAAAGTGCAAAATACAGCACTTAAAATAATATTAACACAATAATAGACCAGTGAGTCTTACCTCAGTGGTTGGTAAGTTGATGGAGAAGATCCTGAGAGGCAGGATTTATGAACATTTGGAGAGATATAATATGATTAGGAATAGTCAGCATGGCTTTTTCAAGGACAGGTCATGCCTTACGAGCCTGATTGAATTTTTTGAGGATGTGACTAAACACATTAATGAAGGAGGAGCAGTAGATGTAGTGTATAAGAATTTCAGCAAGGCATTTGATAAGGTACCCCATGCAAGGCTTATTAAGAAAGTAAGGAGCCCTGGGATCCAAGGGGACATTGCTTTGTGGATCCAGAACTGGCTTGCCCACAGACGGCAAAGAGTGGTTGTAGATGGGTCATGGAGGTCAATCACCAGTGGAGTGCCTCAGGGATCTGTTCTGGGACCCTTATTCTTCATGATTTTTATCAAGGACCTGGATGAGGAAGTGGAGGGATGGGTAAGTAAGTTTACTGATGACACAAAGGCTGAAAGTGTTGTGGATAGTGTGGAGGGCTGTCAGCGGTTACAGCGGGACATTGATAGGATGAGAAACTGGGCTGAGAAGTGGCAGATGGAGTTCAACCCAGGTAAGTGGGAATTTCGGGATTGCTACCTGTGCCACGTGCCAGCGAGGGCAAGAATAGTAGGATCAGGTAGATGAATGCGTGGCTGAGAGACTGGTGCAGGGGGCAGGGTTTCAGATTCTTGGATAATTGGGATCTCTTCTGGGGGAAGTATGACCTATTCAAAATGGACAGGTTACACTTGAACCCGAAGTGTAACCTGGCGGGAAAGTTTAATAGAACTATTAGGGAGGGTTTAAACTAATTTGGCAGGGGGATGGGAACCGGAATGATAGAGTGGAGGAAGGGGAAAACAGAAATAAATCTAAGATAGTGAGCAGTAAAGATGTCAGGAAAGACAGGCAGGTGATGGGACAAATTTGTAGCAATTGGGATGAGTTGCAGTGCAATAAAGTTGCAGTGAAATCAAAACGAGAAGTACCAAATATTGGTCTTAAGGTGTTATACTTAAATGCACACAGCATAAGGAATAAGGTGGATGATCTTGCTGTACAGCTACACATTGGCAGGTACGATATTGTGGCCATCACTGAGACGTGGCTAAAGGATGCATGTCTCTGGGAACTGAACGTCCAAGGATACACGGTGTATCAGAAGGATAGGAGGGTAGACAGAGGGGGAGGCATGGCTTTATTGGTAAGAAATTATATGAAATTATTAGAAAGAGGTGATATAGGATAGGAAGGTGCAGAATCTTTATGGGTTGAACTAAGAAATCACAGGGGTAAAAGGACCCTGATGGCAGTAATTTATAGGCCTCCAAACAGCTGCAGTGATATGGACTACAAATTACAACAGGAAATAGAAAAGGCTTGTCAGAAAAGCAGTGTTATGATAATTGTGGGGGATTTTAACATGCGAGTGGATTGGGAAAATTAGGTCGGCACTGGATCTCAAGAGAGAGAATTTGTAGAATGTCTGCGAGATGGCTTTTTAGAACAGCTTGCTGTTGAGCCCACTAGGGGATCAGCTGTACTGGATTGGGTATTGTGTAATGAACCGGGGGTGATTAGAGAGATTGAGGTGAAGGAACCCTTAGGAGGCAGTGATCATAACATGATTGAGTTCACTGTGAAGTTTGACAAAGAGAAGCCGAAATCTGATGTGTCGGTATTTCAGTGGAGTAAAGGAAATTACAGTGGCATGAGAGAGGAACTGGCCAAAGTTGACTGGAAAGAGACGCTGGCGGGAAAGACGGCAGAGCAGCAGTGGCTGGAGTTTATGTGAGAAGTGAGGAAGGTGCAAGACAGGTACATTCCAAAAACGAAGAAATTTTCGAGGGGAAAAAGGATGCAACCATGGTTGACAAGAGAAGTCAAAGCCAAAGTTAAAGCAAAGGAGTGGGCACACAAGGAAGCAAAAATTAGTGGGAAGACAGAGGATTGCGATGTTTTTAAAAGCTTGCAAAAGGAAACTAAGAAGGTCAATAAGAGGGAAAAGATTAACTATGAAAGGAAATTAGCAAATAATATCAAAGAGGATACTAAAAGCTTTTTCAAGTATATAAAGAGTAAAAGACAGGTGAGCGTAGATATAGGTCCGATAGAAAATGATGCTGGAGAGATTGTAATGGGAGATAAGGAGATGGCGGAGGAACTGAATGAGTATTTTGCATCAGTCTTCACTGAGGAAGACATCAGCAGTATACTGGTCACTCAAGCGTGGCAGGGAAGAGAAGTGTGCGTAGTCACAATTACAACAGAGAAAGTACTCAGGAAGCTGAATAGTCTAAAGGTAGATAAATCTCCCGGACAAGATGGAATGCATCCTCGTGTTCTGAAGGAAGTAGCTGTGGAGATTGCGGAGGCATTAGCGATGATCTTTCAAAAGTCGATAGATTCTGGCATGGTTCCGGAGGACTGGAACATTGCAAATATCACTCTGCTATTTAAGAAGGGGGCAAGGAAGCAAAAAGGAAAGTATAGACCTGTTAGCTTGACATCGGTGGTTGAGAAGTTGTTGGAGTCGATTGTCAAGGATGAGGTTACAGAGTACCTGGAGGCATATGACAAGATAGGCAGAACTTAGCATGCATTCCTTAAAGGAAAATCCTGCCTGACAAACCTATTACAATTTTTTGAGGAAATTACAGGTAGGCTAGACAAGGGAGATGTTGTATATTTGGATTTTCAGAAGGCCTTTGACAAGGTACCATACATGAGGCTACTTAACAAGATAAGAGCCCATGGAATTATGGGAAAGTTACATACGTGGATAGAGCATTGGCTGATTGGCAGGAAACAGAGAATGGGAATAAAGGGATGCTATTCTGGTTGGCTGCCGGTTACCAGTGGTGTTCCACAGGGGTCTGTGTTGGGGCCGCTTCTTTTTACATTGTACATCAACGATTTGGATTATGGAATAGACGGCTTTGTGGCTAAGTTTGCTGACGATACGAAGATAGGTGGAGGGGCCGGTAGTGCTGAGGAAACAGAGAGTCTGCAGAGAGACTTGGATAGATTGGAAGAATGGGCAAAGAAGTGGCAAATGAAATACAATATTGGAAAGTGTATAGTTATGCACTTTGGCAGAAGAAATAAACGGGTGTACTGTTATTTAAATGGGAAAATAATTCAACGTTCTGAGATGCAATGGGACTTGGGAGTCCTCATACAGGATACCCTTAAGGTTAACCTCCAGGTTGAGTCGGTGGTGAAGAAGGCGAATGCAATGTTGGCATTCATTTCTAGAGGAATAGAGTATAGGAGCTGGGATGTGATGTTGAGGCTCTATAAGACGCTGGTGAGATCTCACTTGGAGTACTGTGGGCAGTTTTGGTGTCCTTATTTAAGAAGGGATGTGCTGACTTTGGAGAGGGTACACAGAAGATTCACTAGAATGATTCCGGGAATGAGAGGGTTAACATATGAGGAACATCTGTCCGCTCTTGGACTGTATTCCTTGGAGTTTAGAAGAATGAGGGGAGACCTCATAGAAACATTTCGAATGTTGAAAGGCATGGACAAAGTGGATGTGGCAAAGTTGTTTCCCATGATGGGGGAGCCTAGTACGAGAGGGTATGACTTAAGTATTGAAGGGCGCCCATTCAGAACAGAAATGCAAAGAAATTTTTTTAGTCAGAAGGTGGTGAATCTATGGAATTTGTTGCCACGGGCGGCAGTGGAGGCCAAGTGATTGGGTGTATTTAAGGCAGAGATTGATAGGTATCTGAGTAGCCCGGGCATCAAAGGTTATGGTGAGAAGGCGGGGGAGTGGGACTAAGTGGGAGAATGGATCAGCTCATGATAAAATGGCAGAGCAGACTCAATGGGCAGAATGGCCGACTTCTGCTCCTTTGTCTTATGGTCTTATGGTCTAAGTGTGAAGTGGTTCATTTTGGTAGGTCAAATATGATGGCAGAATATAGTATTAATGGTAAGACTCCTGGCAGTGTGAAGGATCAGAGGGACCTTGGGGTCCGAGTCCAAAGGACGCTCAAAGCAGCTGTGCAGGTTGACTCTGTGGTTAAGAATGCATACAGTGTATTGGCCTTCATCAATTGTGGAATAGAATTTAGGAGCCGAGAGGTAATGTTGCAGCTATGTAGCACCCTGGTCAGACTCCACTTGGAGTACTGTGCTCAGTTCTGGTCGCCTCACTACAGGAAGGATGTGGAAACCATAGAAATGGTGCAGAGGAGATTTATAAGGATGTTGCCTGGATTGGGGAGCATACCTTATGAGAATAGGTTGGGTGAACTTAGCCTTTTCTCCTTGGAGTGATGGAGGATGAGAGGTGACCTGATAGAGGTGTATAAGATGATGAGAGGCATTGATTGTGTGGATAGTCAGAGGCTTTTTCCCAGGGCTGAAATGATTGCCACAAGAGGACACAAGTTTAAGGTGCTGGGGAGTAGGTACAGAGGAGATGTCAGGGGTAAGTTTTTTACTCAGAGAGTGGTGAGTGCTTGGAATGGGCTGCCTGCAACTGTGGTGGAGGCAGATACAATAGAGTCTTTTAAGAGAATTTTGGATAGGTACATGGAGCTTAGAAAAATAGAGGGCTATAGGTAAACCTAGTAATTTCTAGGGTAGGGACATGTTCGGCACAACTTTGTGGGCCGAAGGGTCTGTATTGTGCTGTAGGTTTTCTATGTTTCTATGTTTCTAATATTAAGAGATAATAGAAAATTTCAGTAAATGCAGAAGTGCATATATGATGTGCAGTTAAATATACAACAGCGTAATGTTACTGGCACTGTCATAAATAATGTGCACTGGGTGGAAGCAGGGTGTTGCAAATTCTCACAGCCTGGGGGAGAAAGCTGTTACCCAGCCTAACAGACACTGTTCTTGTACGGTGGTACCTTCTGCCTGACAGTAGGAGGTGAAAGATATTGTGGGGTGGACAGGAGGGATCCTGAACAATGCTGAGAGGTCTGCGAACACAGTGATTCTGGTGTATGTCCTGGATGGGGGTGGTAGGGGGAGAAAACACATGATGATTCTCTTAGCAGTACTTTATGTTACAGTATCAAAGGGCCACTCAGTTCATAATATACAAGCAAACCTGAGAACAGTTGTCCAATCCACTCCCTTTCAGGCCTGACAGATGCTGGTAACAGTGTATAGTGCAGATCCAAATACTTATATGCAATTACAGATACTCCCTCTAAAACCCCTCCAGACATTGAGGGTCAGATAAATCTCACCCTCAGAATGAAACCATGTTCTTCCAAGCAATCAGTTTAAAATCATGCTCTAAAGTTATCCATTCTGCTGTCAAAGATACTTACAGTAAAGTCTGACTTCAAAAATATCATGAGCTATGTAGGCAAATTGATTAGGTCAATATAGTAGTTTGGTCTGCGATGATTTGTGCAGAGTACGATCAAAACCATCTACACAACTGCTCATTAATAAAAATATTTAACCAACCAAACATGTGGCAGCAGCTCAATGCATAAAAGCACCTAGACATGGTTAAGAGGTTCAGTTGTTGTTGAGACCGAGCATCAAAATGGGGAAGAAATGTGACTTTGATTGTTGGTGCCAGACAGGGTGATTTGAGTATCTCAGAAACTGCTGATCTCCTGGGATTTTCACACACAAAAGTCTTTTTGAATACACAACACAATAAATCAAAGTGGATGAGATACAACAGCAGAAGATCATGTACATACACCGAATGTATAATTCTATATATGCAGAATAGTTTGAAGCTAAAAATATTTAATGAAAATATTGAATGGAGATAAGGGACAAGAATACAATGAATAAGATTAGAAATATTTTTATCAATGTCCAAGACATATATTAGAATCAACGCTGAAAACATGTAGTGAAGTTAGTGAATAATGTCTACAAAAGACCTTGCCCCCAGTAATATAAACACAGTTTTAGGGATGTTTGATTTAGCATGGCTATCTGTTGGAAGAAGTTTAATATTAACAGAATCTGAATCAAAATTAAATATTGTATATTGGTCACTCAATAAAATTTAATTATACCAGTAATTGTAATAATACCACTCTGAAGGAAAAATTGACCAATTAATTACATTTTCATTGTTTTCACATGTAAAATAGATTTCTTTAGTCTGTTAAGAAAGAAAATAAAGTGTTTTCTTTAGTTTTATCACATTAACTGTTTGGAGAATGTGTGTTTTATGCCAAGTTTTCGGCCTGTCTATAGTGTAGAAGATAAAATTTATTCCGGAAGTTGAACTCACATGCCCTATCCTACTACTCAAATGGTTTACCTTCTGCCTTCACTGCAGTTACCATTTTAAAGTTCAACTGAATCCATAATTAATGCAAACTATCGAACAATGCCTGACATATTTATGCTTTACATAGTTTTATTGGGTAGTACCTTAGACTCTAAATCAGAAGTTATGGTTGCTGAGAGAAGACTTCAAGGTCCTTCTGTTGTTCAATGCACTCCAAGATACTAACACTCAAGCTGTATACTAACAAGAGAAAATCTGCAGATGATGTAAATCAAAGTATTACACACAAAATGCTGAAGGAATTCATCAGACTAGGCAGCTTCTATGGAAAAGAGTAAACAGTCAACGTTTCAGGCTGAGACCCTTCATCAGGTATATACTCTAGCCTCATTAATACGTTCAAAATGCATCATTTCACATTAAACATCTTTTGCCATGTTAAGCCTAATTCACCAACACTTTAATAGCTCTCTGTGGCCTAAAACTCTCTTCTACTGTGTTATTAACTCCTTTAATCTTTCTGTCATCCACAAATTTACAGATTATGCTCCCAAATCCACACCTAAGTCATTCATCTATATTGTAATCAGCATGGTTCTTAGCGCCAAACACAGTGGGTCAAAGGCATCCAATTACAAAGCTGACAATTTATGGTCACCCTCTGTCTCCTATTGTCTGGCCAAATTTGGACCCAATTTGCCAACCTGTCTTGAATTCCATGGACCATCACATTTTGAACAAGTGTTATTTATGGGACATTATCAAAGACTTTACTAAAGTTGATGTAGATCACATCTGCTACTCTACCCTTATTGATACACTTCATTATCTCTTCAAAGTATTCAATTATGTTGAATAACTTGGCAGTTTTGAACAGTGGCCTACATTTACTTCTATTCTCAATGGCCACTGTATTAGGAACACCTGTACATCTGCTTATTAATGCAAATACCTAATCAGCCAATAATGTGGCAGCATCTCAATGCATAAGAGCATGCAGACTTGGTCAAGAGGCTCAGTTTTTGTTCAGACCAAACATCAGAATGGATAGAAATGTGTTCTAAATGACTTTGACCGTGGAATGATTGTTGGTGCCAGACAGGGTGGTTTGAGTATCTCAGAAACTGCTGATCTCCTGGGATTTTCATACACAACAGTCTCTAGAGTTTGCAGTGCATTCAGTGAGTAGTAGTTCTGTGGATCTTTGAGAGAGGCCAGAGGGGAATGACCAGACTGGTTCAAGCTGACATGAGGCGACAGTATTTCAAATAACATGTTACACCAGTGGTGCGCAGAAGAGGATCTCTGAACACGCAAAATATTGAATCTTGAAGTGGAAGGGCTAAATCAGTGGAAGATTATGAGGTACAGGAGGTATCTAATAAAGTTGCCACTAAATGTATTTATTAGGTACAGGAGGTATCTAATAAAGTTGCCACTAAATGTATGTTCTTCCGGTCTTGTGTGATCTTAGCTGAGATTATAAACATTTTCCTCTCTCAGATGGTACTAGAGTGATGAAGTTCCGGGCAGTTATGCTCAGTATCTTAGACAACAATTCTGCAGTGCATGTTTCAAATAAGGAAGAGATTATTTGATCATTATCATTTGCACAGTCACAGTTTCTGGATGCCAGATTTCCTAAATACAATGGTGACTGGGACTTCGAAGCTAGATCATTGACTAAAAGGGTATGAAAATAATTCTTATTATACTACATATCAAAAGGACGAAAACTGTCTTCTTCAAGACATCAATTGGAAAGCACGTTTGTATATCTGATAGAACTTCATTTCTGTCAGGTCAGTGCAAAATCTGAAGTTTCATATTTATAAACTGTGTTTCTCCTTCAACAGGCACTAACTGACCCACAAAGCATCCCTACCTTTTCACTTTTGATTTGTAGAATTGTTCAAGAGAATTTGACAGTCCAGGACTTGAGGACCTGAGTTATGGGGAAAGGAGCTAAGGAGAATGAGGGGAGATTTGATAGAGGTACGCAATTATGAGTGGTATAAATAGTCATTACATCATAAATTCATAAAAATACAGCAAGGAAGCAGGCCCTTCAGCCCATCTAATCCATGCCCAACCATTTAACCACTTAGTCCCATCGACCTGCACCTGGACTATAGCCCTCCATATCCCTCCCATCCATGGACCTATCCAAACTTCTCTTAAATGTTGAAATTGAGCTTGCAGGCACTATCTGCACTGGCAGTGCATTCCACACTCTCACAACCCTCTGAGTGAAGATGTTTCCCCTCATTTTCCCCTTAAACCTTGCATGTTTCATCCTAAACCCATGACCTTTAGTTGTCCCACCCAACCTCAATGGAAAAAGCCTACTTGCATTTAGTTCTGCATCTAGCGAGGCCAGTTAGTCTGACTTCAGTAGTTGGGAAGATGTTGGAGTCAGTTGTTAGGGATGAGGTCTCAGAGTACTTGGAGGCACATAATAAAATAGGCCATAGTCAGCATGGTTTCCTGAAAAGAAAATCTTGTTCAACAAATCTGTTTGAATTTTTTGAAGCAATAACAAACAAGAGAGACCAAGGAGAATTGGTTGATTTTGTGTACTTGAATTTTCAGAAGGCCTTTGACAAGGTGCCACACATAAAGCTGTTTAACAAGATATGAACCCGTGGTATTACAAGAAAGATTCTAGCATGGATGAAACAGTGGCTAATTGGCAGCAGACAAAGAGTGGGAATAAAGAGAGCCTTTTCTGGTTGGCTGCCAGTAACTAATGGTGTTCCACAAAGGCCTGTGTTGGGACTAATTCTTTTTATGTTATGTGTCAGTAATTTGGATGATGGAACTGATGGCTTTGTTACAAAGTTTGCAGATGATATGAAGATAGATTGAGAAAGTAGAGAGGCTACAGAAGGACTTAGATAGATTAGGAAAATAGGCAAAGAAATGTATGGTTATGCACTTTGATAGAAGAAATGAAAAGGTTGACTATTTTCTAATTGGAGAGAAAATACAAAAATCTGAGGTGCAAAGGGTCTTGAGAGTCCTTGTGTAGGATTCCCTAAAGGCTAATTTGCAGGTTGAGCCTGTGGTGAGGAAGTCAAATGCAATGTTGGCATTAATTTCAAGAAGACTAGAATATTAAAAGCAAAGACGCAATGTTGAGACTTTTAAAGCACTGGTAAGGCCTCACTATGAGTATTGTGAGCAGTTTTGGGCTCCTTATCATAGAAAGGATGTGCTGAAGCTGGAGAACATTCAAATGAGGTGCATGAAAATAATTCCAGGATTGAATGGCGTATCATATGAAGAGAGATTGATGGCTCTGGGCCTGTATACACTGGAATTCAGAAGAATGAAGGGTGACCTCATGGTGAAAGGCCTTGATAGAGTGGATGTGGAGAGGATGTTTCCTATGGTGGGGGAGTCGAAGACCAGAGGACACAGCCTCAGAATACGGAGATCCTTTTAGAATGGAGATGAGGTGAATCAGAAAGTGGTGCATCTGTGAAATACTTTACCATAAGCAGCTGTGGAGGCCAAGTCCTTATTTATATTTAAGGCAGAGGTTGATAGATTTTTGATTGGTTGGGGCATGAAGGGATAGGGGAAGAGGCAGGAGATTGGGACTGAGAAGATAATTGGATCAGTCATGATGAAACGGTGGAGCAGACTCGATGTTCCAAATGACCTAATTCTGCTCCTATATCTAATGGTCTTATGGTCTTAATCTAATTACATATATGTGTCCCTCAATGTCCCAGTGGCTATTAGGGGGTCTGCAGTACAATCCCATCAGTGTGGTTGCACCCTTCTTATTTCCAAGTTCCACCCAAACAAACTCAGTGTTTGACCCTCTATTATGTTTCCCTGTGTGCAGCTCTGACATTTGCCCTGATTAGTAATGCAACTCCCCCAACCCCTCTTTTATGGTCTTTTGAATCTTTCACAAAATTTCAAAAACCTGGTACATTAATCACCCATTCCTGCCCCTCCCTCAACCAAGTTTCATCAATGGCTACAACACTGTAGTTCCATGCTCTAAGTTCATCACCCTTACCCATAGTATACCTAGCATTAAAATATACACGCATCAAACTATCCAACTCATCATACCTGTTATTTCCATTTTGCCTTCCAAAATTTTCCCAGACCTCTACCTTCTGGTCCAATCCTTCCCTTATAGACCTTGGGCTCCAGTTTTCAGCTCTCTGAAAAACTAGTTTAAATTCTACTGAGTAGCATCAGCAAACCTCCCAGACAGGATTTTGGTTCTCCTCCAGCTCAGGTGCAACCTGTCCCTCTTCTACAGGTAACCCCTTCCCCAGAAAAGGTTCCAATGATCCAAGAACTTGAAACTCTGTCCCCTGCACCATCTCCACTGCCTCTTATTCATCTGTGTTATTCCTACTTGCACTAACCCGTGGCACAGGGAGTAATCTGGAGATTACAACCCTGGAGTTCCTTCTCTTCAGCCTCTTTCCTAACTTGATGTACTAACTGTGCAAGACCTCTTCCCCTTTTCTGCCTATGTTATTCGTACCAATATACACTATGACCTCTCACTGTCCCCCTCGCCCTTGAGAATATCCTGCAACTGCTCCAATACATCCTGGACCCTAGCACCCAGGAGGCAACATACCATCCAGGTGTCTCTTTTACAGCCAAAGAATCTCCCTTTTGTTCCCCTAACTATCAAGTCCCCTATAACTATCGCACTGCCTGACTTTGCCCTTCCCTGTTGAGCCTCAGAGCTTGCCACAGTGCCACCAGTGTGGCTGCTACTGCTGTGATTTAATGGGACATCCCCCCCCATTAGTAGCTAAAGGGGTATACATATTGCTGAGGGGAATGGCCAGAAGGGCACCCTGCACTGACTTCTTAATCCGTTTACCTCTCCTAGTGATCACTCATCTCATTTCTGAAACCTGTGCTCTCGGTGTGACCTCCTCCTCTTCAAAAGTTTTGTCTATAACATCTACAGCCTCCCAAATGATCCAGCTCCAACTCCTTGACCCAGTCAGTTAGGTTCTTAAGTTGGGTTCACTTCCCACAGATGTAGTCATCAGGGAAACCATCAGGAATACTGACTTCCCACATCTGACAGGAGGAGCATTTCATCTTCACTACTCTATACCAAAACAGACAAAGGCTTGCCTCTTCTTAACTCTGCCTTCATCTGTTCACACTGAAGCCTGTTAAGCCAAAGCCTTTACAATCTATCATTGGCACACTCCAAAACTGGCCACTCCAGTTGAGCCTATTCTCCTTTGGTTTGCAGCTGAGATTAGGCCTCTGATGCCGACATTTTCTGCACTTGCACAGCCCAAGAAGTCTAGCCTGGCCCGGATCTGCTCTTTTTATCCTCTCTCCCAATTTTTATAGGGCTCTGACACTAATAAACACACATCCCACCTGTGCAACTGAAAAAAAGGCTAGTTTTAGAAAGATAATGTCTGAAATTATGCAGACTTTTTGGTTTCTCACACTGTGCTGTCTTAGAATTTCTCACTTTTTTGAAGTCTGGAAAGCGAGACTGTAGAAGGGAAGGAAGAATGGCGTAGCTTGTTTTCAGTCTCTGGTCCATTGACAGCTCTGATGGACTATAGCCATTCACAAGAGCTGTATAGCAATGCTTTGTATCAGTCTATATCCTTCAGCAGGAAACTCTTAACATTTTGCAGTGCTCTTTCCGCTTCTCCATTTGTCTGTAGGCAATGAGGAGCGACTGATTGATGTTTGAACTCATAGTCTCTTGCAAAGACTTTGAATTCTAAGCAGTTGAATTGTTGGCCGTTGTCTGACACAAGTGCCTCTGGTATTCTATAGTAAGCAAATACAGCTTCAGATGCTGTATAACTGCTGCTGAGAATGTAGTGGACAGTTTGGACACCTCAACATTCCACAGTCAGAAGGTATTTTGTCTCTTTTCAGCTCAAAAATGTCCATGCTTGCAATTTGCCATGGAAAGTCTGGGAATATTGTGGGACAGAGAGGTTGAGCATGATTTTTGTGCAGTTTCCTGCATGTTTCACATTGCTTTACATAATCTCCAAGCTGCGTGCTCAAACCAGGTCACCACATGGATTGCCTTGTTCTTCGGTGACATTTTTTGATGCATTGATGTCCTCAGTCGATTTGACTGATGATTTTGGTGTGCATAGAAGCCAGAAACATAGAAACATAGAGAACCTACGGCACAATACAAGCCCTTTGGCCCACAAAGCTGTGCCAAACATGTTCTTATCTAAGAAATTACCTAGGGTTACCCATATCCCTCTATTTACCTAAGCTCCATTACTTATCCAGGAGTCTCTTAAAAGACCCTATCGTATCTGCCTCCACCACCATCGCCGGCAGCCTATTCCACACACTCACCACTCTCTGTGTAAACAACTTACCCCTGACATCTACTCTGTACCTACTTCCAAGCACCTTAAAACTGTGCCCTCTCGTGTTAGCCATTTCAGCCTTGGGAAAAAGCCTCTGACTGTCCACATGATCAATTTCTCATTTCTTTTTGTTGAGCCTGTTTCAGTTTCACCAAGACAGCTTCCACTCTTTTGTCATGTTTCTCATTTGAGCCTCCAAAAATGAATGTATCGTCTGTGTGGCAGATCACTCCTTCCAGTCCCTCCAAAATTTAATTCATCTGCATCTGAAAGAGTTCAGGGCCTGATGAGATGCCAAAAGGGAGTGTCTTGAAAGCATAACATCCATGTAGTGTGATAAAGGTTAGATTAGATTATAAGGACACTCAGTCCTCGTTTATTGTCATTTAGAAATGCATGCATTAAAAAATGATACAATGTTCCTCCAGAATGCTATCACAAGAAACACAGGACAAACCAAGACTAAAACTGACAAAACCACATAATTATAACATACAGTTACAACAGTGCAAAGCAATACTGTAATTTGATAAAGAGCAGACCATGGACACGGTAAAAAAAGTCTCAAGTCCCGACAGCCTCATCATCTCACACAGACGGTAGAAGGGAGAAACTCTTCCTGCCATGAACCTCCAAATGCCGCAAGCTTGCCGATGCAGCACCATTGGAAGCACCCGACCGCAGCGGACTCTGAGTCCATCCGAAAACTTCGAGTCTCTGACCAGCCCTTCGACACTGAGCACCAAGCACCATTCTCTGCCGAGCGCTTCGACCCCACCCCGGCCGCAGAGCAACAAGCAAAGCCGAGGACTCGGGGCCTTCTCCTCCAAAGATTCTGGACCACACAGTAGCAGCAGCAGCGAAGTAAGCATTTCAGAAGTTTCACCAGATGTTCCTCTGTGCTCTCACGTCCATCTCCATCAAATCTTGATTGTGCATGGCACCCTACTTGACAAATAACAGTGAGGTGTTGTGAGTCAGGTGCTAAACAGATCTTTCAGAACCCCGAGTTTGCATCTATTTTGGTGAAGAACTTTGCTCCACCCAGCGTGCTCAACAGAGTGCAGAATACATTTCTCCGGCCTCACTGCAGTATTCAATTCTGTTAGATCAACACAGATCCTCAGTGTGCCATCTGGCTTGGGAACAGGAACAATGCCCACACACCAGTCAGTAGGTCTATTCACTCAAGTTATGATGTCAAGCACCTTCATTCTCTCAAGTTCAGCTTTGACTTTGTTTATCAATAGGACTAGTATACGCCTTGAAAGTAGGGTGTCACTCCTGGCCTCATTTGGTAAGGTACTCTTCTTTCAGTCGCCCAGGGTTGTGAACAACTCTGAGTTTTTCTCCTGCCATTGAACATTGTTTGGTCAATCCAGCCTTACAATGAGGTTGAGCTTCTCGATGGCATGTCATCCCAATAGTGGTGAGAAGAGATTCTGAACACCGAAGTCATCCTCTTTTAACTGTTTCTCATTTTTACAGATGGTTATAGAAAATATTCCTTTCACACTGAGCTTATCTTTCCCTGGCCTCATGAGCACTTTTTTGTTGGGTTTAGCATAATGCCTATTTTCTTCGCCAGTTTTTTGAACCGACATCTAAGGATGGCTGTGACATCTGCCCCAGTGTACACTTTAAATGTCACTGCCTGATTTTACAACTGAACCACAGTACACCAGCCTTGTCTATTTGAATCTAGAGCCTAAAGGAAAGCTTTCTCTTCATCTGAATCATGGTCTTCTCTGACATCCTGAAGAGTTGTAGAGTGACACTGTCTTTTATAATGGCCAACTCTACTGTATTGGTGTCACTGCACCTCTTTTGCAGGACAGAGCTCATTGACGTGGAATGGAGACTTGCTGCATCTCCTGCAGTTGGACATTTTACCTGCTCCTTGATTTGCTTGTCTGTTGTGTTTGATCCAAGCTTTTCTGTTACCTCTTTCTGACTACCCATTGTTTGTTCTCATATATCACATTTCTCTTTACTGTGAAAAATTCTTTGAATTTGTCTTGCACTGTGTTGTACTCCTTTTCCTGAGCATCTATCAGTCCTAATCCACCCATGATGTCATCTGCTTTGTCCCCCATTCAGTATATCAGTGTGCTTACTTGATGCTCTTCTGAAGACTGAATGAGATTGCTGGCAACTCTAAGTCTTGCAAAGCATCTGAACCATCTCTCAAAGTCCCCTGATTTAGAGAAATCAAATGCCTCAGAAGGCTTTATTAGGTAAATAGATGTAGGTACTGTTGGCATTTTCTCCATTTTCCAGTTTGTTTGTTTATTTATTATTTTATTTATTTGGAAGTTGGTTGTGGTGGTTGGAGATCAATCATCTTATCTCAGGGCATCACTGCAGCAGTTCCTCAGGGAAGTGTTCTAGTACCAACCATCTTTAGCTGTTTCATCAATAGTCTTACTTCTGTCATAAGGTCAGAAGTGGGATGTTCACAGATGACTGCACACTGTTTTGCACTATTTGTGACTCCTCAGAAAGTGAAGCATTTCATACCCAAATGCAGCAGGACTTGGACAATATCCAGGCTTGGGCTGACAAGTGGCAAGTAACGTTCAAGCCACACAAGTACCAGGCAATGACCATCTCAAACAAAAGAAGCTCCAATCATCGTCCAGTGGCATCACCATCACTGGATCGCCTACTATCAAGATGAGTTACCATTGATAGGAAACTGAACTGGTCTAGCCATATAAACACCGTGGCTACCAGAGCAGGTCAAAGGCCAGGAATACTGCAGTGTGTAGCTCATCTCCTTACTCCCCCAAAGCCTGTCTACAAGGCTGAGGTCAGGAATGTAATGGAATACTCACCACTTACCTGGATGAGTACAGCTCCATCAGCACTCAAGAAGTTTGACACCATCCAGTACAAGGCAGTCCACTTGATTGGTACCCTTTCCACAAGCATCCAATCCCTCCACCACTGATGAACAGTTGCAGCAGCGTGTACTATCTACAAGATGCACTGCAACAACATGCCAAAGTTCCTAAGGCAGCACCTCCAGACCCAGGACCATTACCATTTAGAAGAACAAGAACAGCAGATACCTGGGAACACCACCACTTGGAAATCACCTTCTTGATTTGGAAACATATCACCGTTCCTTCATTGTCAATGGGCCAAAATCATGGAATTCTCTCCCTAACAGCACTGCGGGTGTACCTACACTTCAGGGACTGCAGCGGTTCAAGAAGGCAGTCATCACCACCTTCTCATGAGCAACTATGGATGGGCAATAAATGCTGACTTAGCTGGCAACACCTACATCCCATAAATGAATATATACAAAAAAGTCTTCTTTTCTCTTCCTGAGAGTTTGACTGACTTCTTTGACTTTTCTGCTGTGCCTGTGTCTCTGTGCACTTCCCCATGCTAGTAGCCCACAGGTTATTACAATGTATCCACTTTTGGGTGCATCTTGAAGGCATTGCCTAGGAATCCTGGCCAGCTCTCAGTTCAGTTATTAAAGTAGCATTGGCAGTTTAGGTTGATAAGTCTTTGGATAGTTTTTATAGATACATGCGAACAAGAACAGTCTTACTGTAAATTATTTCTTGTTGGGATTCTCCTTTGGTTTACAACCCAAAGTCATCAACAATCAACCACTTCTGACATCATGGTGTGTTCAATATGGAGGGATAGTGCAGACAGCACACACCAGGAGGCCAGCCTTGCAAAGTCTTCAACTGAACTTTATTTATACTCTGTTTGTACAATATGTGAACTCTTCCCATGTGGAAGTGGCTAACTAGGTGGCATAGGAATAGCACTATTAACTACCACAACACCACCTTCCCTGGAAGAGAGCGCAACAATCCAAAAATTGGACACTCTCCCTCCTACACCAATTCCTTAGCCACATATCAATCAGTATGATCTTCCTATTTCTGGCCTCACCAGAACGTGGCATGGGAAGCAAACCTGAGATCACGACCTTTCAGGTACCTCCCCTTAACTTTGCACCTAACTCTCTGAACTCACTTTGATAGGGTAAATGCAAGCAGGCTTTTTCCACTGAGGTTGGGTGAGACTACAACTGGAGGTCATAGGTTAAGGGTGAAAGGTGAAATATTTAAGGGGAACATGGTCCGGGTATAGGTTGATGGGACTAAACAGATTAGTAGTTCTGCACAGGTTAGTTGGGCCAAAGGGCCTGTTTCTGTGCTGTAGATTTCTATGTCTCAATGACGCTAATTCCCTGTCCTTTTTCACAGCCACTTATTCAAACCTGTGCTGCACTCCAGATATAATTTACCTCTTGAATTACTTCCTTCCACATAGATTTTTCTAAGCAATAAATAAATGAATTCTACCATCAAAGTGTTGGGTTATTAAGGGGAGGAGGGTGTGATTCTGCCATTGTTGAAAACTATGAACTGTTTTGACAAAGCAGATAGTAACACTCCGTTGACTTAAACAAGAGAATGAGAAGCTAACTTTTATCAGTTCCAGCGAGTGGATTAGAAATTAATTTAATGCACTGTCTGAAATTGTGATGGAAGGACCTTCAGAAGGAAAATGTAGTAAATGTTAAAATGGGTGATATTTACAGAGCTATTTGGGAAGGATAGAGGGAACACTTCATTTAAAAGACTAAGACATTTATCTGCATATTTTTGGGTGCTGTGAACTATGCATGTACACTAGTTAGAGCAGTCACAGACCCAAATCAGAATACATTAGAGCTCCCCTCTCATTAATGTGAGCTGAGCACTTCGTGTCAGTAAGAAGTAATGTCATCTACAGACCAAAGCTTTTGAATATGGCTGCTGCCTTGATCAATTGTCCATTCTTTCCAAATTGGGAGCAGTAATCCTCTTTCATCATGTGACAAAATTAAATAGCTTTTCATAATGTATTTCCTTGAGGAGGTTTTGTGTCTATTGTGCTTGAAATGTGGCACAAAAAACCCTTCCACTTCATTCAGAGTCAAGTGCTTATTACCAGCATAAAGAGTCACAGCTGGCCCTCACATCTTTGTTCTTCAGAGTAACTGCCAGGAAATTATGATAATTATGTGAAAATTACAGGAACTTGCCTTCCAAATCAATTGAAGCAAAAATAAGAAAACTGTTAGGCTGCCGACTATAATTATGTAAAATATGCTTAAACCTTACACAATGGGCCAGCAAGCTGCTAGATTAGTTTAAATTATTACTGAATAGGGATGGTCAAACATGATATAAATAAAATTCAGAGGAATTTGAAGACTTAACCTTAATGACTTAAATTCTTGATTTAATTTACCAACCCTATCAACTCATATCCAACTTTGTTTTTCAAAATAAATATTGGGAAAGTTAACAAACTTAAATCACAGATAGAGCTGCTTTCCTACTAGATAAAGCTAAAATTGAATCATTTCTCCAGTATGAGAGTGCAATAGTGTTAGAAATATAAAATAAAACAGGAAATGAGAGAACTGCTCAGCAGGTGAAGGGACAAACTGAGCTAGCACTTCAGGATCTGCAGAACTGACTGAATGTTAACATAAGTCACCTTTCTGTTGGCCTTCACTTTTCTAGAGTTTCTGTAACTAACACATGGACAATCAGCTATCCAGCAAAAAATCATAAATCCCACCAATACATTTTAACAATGTAAAGAAAATAATATTCTACAATGTATTCACACAAGGGGGTCTTCATTTATTGACTCTTCCTAATTTCCTTCCAACTGTCAATCAAAGTTTGCCAGAGGATTCTGTCCTTTTCTCCTTCTGGCATCGACACCAACTGGAGAATTAATTTGTCTCCCTTTGGGATTTGATTCAGGCTATTTTCAAATTCAAGTAGTCCAGCTTGGTGTGATCTGTAGATTCCAGGATTGGGGTGTATACAATAAATAGCCACTTTTTTAGCTACCTCCAGTACTGAATAAGGTGGCTACTGAGTGTATGTTCGTGGTCTTCTGCTGCTGTATCTATCCACTTCAAGGTTCGATGTGCTGTGCACTCAGAGATGCTCTTCAGCACACCAGTATTATTACACATTAAGATCTGAGTTACTGTGGCCTTCCTGTCAGCTTGACTAATCTGACCATTCTCTTCTGACCTCTGACAAAGTGCTTTCACCCACAGAACTGCCGCTCACTAGATGTTTTATTGTTTTTCTCACCATTCTCTGTAAACTATAGAGACTGTTGTGCATGAAAATTCCTGAAATTCAGCAGTTTCTGAGATACTGAAACTACTCCTTTCTGACACTAACAATCATTCCACGGTCAAAGTCACTAAGATCCCATTTCTTCCTCATTCTGATCTTTGGTCTGACCAATAACTGAACCTCTTGACCATGTTTGAAAGTATTTATGCATTGAGAGGCTGCCACATGTTTGGCTGATTAGATATTTTCATTCAGGTGTACCTAATAAAATGGCCTCTGAGTGTCTGTGTTAAAGTGTGCTGAAGGTCCATAGTTATGTTTACTGCTTCTGTTTCTCATGTTGCTGTGATGCTGGGGGGCACCATTCTTGATAGCAAAGTCCAATACTGGACGATAATGTTCCTCTTCTGGTTGTTCACTCCAGAAGGAGGTTCCCTTGCTCTGTAAGTCAGCCAGCTCCCACCAATTGTGTCTAAGGCAAAGTAACAACATTATATTGAACACAAAATACTCTGCAGATGCCGGGGTCAAAGCAACACGCACAACACGCTGGAGGAACTCAGCAGGTCGGGCAGCATCCGTGGAAACGAACAGTCACCGTTTCAGGCCAAGACCCTTCGTCAGGACTGTAGAGGGAAGGGTCAGAGGCCTTATAAAGAAGGAGGGGGAGGGTGGGAAAAAGAAGGCTGGTAGGTGTCAGGTGAAAAACCAGTAAGAGGAAAGATAAAGGGGTGGGGGAGGGGAAGCAGGGAGGTGATAGGCAGGAAAGGTGAAGAAGGAATAGAAACATAGAAACATAGAAAATAGGTGCAGGAGTAGGCCATTTGGCCCTTCGAGCCTGCACCGCCATTTATTATGATCATGGCTGATCATCCAACTCAGAACCCCGCCCCAGCCTTCCCTCCATACCCCCTGACCCCTGTAGCCACAAGGACCATACCTAACTCCCTCTTAAATATAGCCAATGAACTGGCCTCAACTGTTTCCTGTGGCAGAGAATTCCACAGATTCACCACTATCTGTGTGAAGAAGTTTTTCCTAATCTCGGTCCTAAAAGGCTTCCCCTCTATCCTCAAACTGTGGCCCCTCGTTCTGGACTTCCCCAACATCGGGAATAATCTTCCTGCATCTAGCCTGTCCAATCCCTTTAGGATCTTATACGTTTCAATCAGATCCCCCCTCAATCTTCTAAATTCCAATGAGTACAAGCCCAGTTCATCCAGTCTTTTTTCATATGAAAGTCCTGCCATCCCAGGAATCAATCTGGTGAACCTTCTTTGTACTCCCTCTATGGCAAGGATGTCTTTCCTCAGATTAGGGGACCAAAACTGCACACAATACTCCAGGTGTGGTCTCACCAAGGCCTTGTACAACTGCAGTAGTACCTCCCTGCTCCTGTACTCGAATTCTCTCGCTATAAATGCCAGCATACCATTCGCCTTTTTCACTGCCTGCTGTACCTGCATGCCCACTTTCAATGACTGGTGTATAATGACACCCAGGTCTCGTTGCACCTCCCCTTTTCCTAACCGGCCACCATTCAGATAATAATCTGTTTTCCTATTTTTGCCACCAAAGTGGACAACTTCACATTTATCCACATTAAATTGCATCTGCCATGAATTTGCCCACTCACCCAACCTATCCAAGTCACCCTGCATCCTCTTAGCATCCTCCTCACAGCTAACACTGCCACCCAGCTTCGTGTCATCCGCAAACTTGGAGATGCTGCATTTAATTCCCTCATCCAAGTCATTAATATATATTGTAAACAACTGGGGTCCCAGCACTGAGCCTTGTGGTACCCCACTAGTCACCGCCTGCCATTCTGAAAAGGTCTCGTTTATTCCCACTCTGTGCTTCCTGTCTGCTAACCAATTCTCCACCCACACCAATACCTTACCCCCAATACCGTGTGCTTTAAGTTTTCACACTAATCTCCTGTGTGGGACCTTGTCAAAAGCCTTTTGAAAATCCAAATATACCACATCCACTGGTTCTCCCCTATCCACTCTACTAGTTACATCCTCAAAAAATTCTATGAGATTCGTCAGACATGATTTTCTTTTCACAAATCCATGCTGACTTTGTCCGATCATTTCACCGCTTTCCAAATGTGCTGTTATCACATCTTTGATAACTGACTCCAGCAGTTTCCCCACCACCGACGTTAGGCTAACCGGTCTATAATTCCCCGGTTTCTCTCTCCCTCCTTTTTTAAAAAGTGGAGTTACATTAGCCACCCTCCAATCCTCAGGAACTAGTCCAGAATCTAACGAGTTTTGAAAAATTATCACTAATGCATCCACTACTTCTTGGGCTACTTCCTTAAGCACTCTAGGATGCAGACCATCTGGCCCTGGGGATTTATCTGCCTTCAATCCCTTCAATTTACCTAACACCACTTCCCTTCTAACATGTACTAACATGTATGCCTCCATCTCACTGGACCCTCTGTTCCCTACTATTTCTGGAAGATTATTTATGTCCTCCTTAGTGAAAACAGAACCAAAGTAATTATTCAATTGGTCTGCCATGTCCTTGCTCCCCATAATCAATTCACCTGTTTCTGTCTGCAGGGGACCTACATTTGTCTTTACCAGTCTTTTCCTTTTTACGTATCTATAAAAGCTTTTACAGTCCGTTTTTATGTTCCCTGCCAGTTTTCTCTCATAATCTTTTTTCCCCTTCCTAATTAAGCCCTTTGTCCTCCTCTGCTGAACTCTGAATTTCTCCCAGTCCTCAGGTGAGCCACTTTCTTTGGCTAATTTGTATGCTTCTTCTTTGGAATTGATACTATCCCTAATTTCTCTTGTCAGCCACGGGTGCACTACCTTCCTTGATTTATTCTTTTGCCAAACTAGGATGAACAATTGTTGTAGTTCATCCATGCAACCTTTAAATGCTTGCCATTGCATATCCACCGTCAATCCTTTAAGTGTCATTTGCCAGTCTTTCTTAGCTAATTCACGTCTCATACCTTCAAAGTTACCCCTCTTTAAGTTCAGAACCTTTGTTTCTGAATTAACTATGTCACTCTCCATCTTAATGAAGAATTCCACCATATTATGGTCACTCTTACCCAAGGGGCCTCTCACGACAAGATTGCTAATTAACCCTTCCTCATTGCTCAAAACCCAGTCCAGAATAGCCTGCTCTCTAGTTGGTTCCTCGACATGTTGGTTCAAAAAACCATCCCGCATACATTCCAAGAAATCCTCTTCCTCAGCACCTTTACCAATTTGGTTCACCCAATCTACATGTAGATTGGAGTCACCCATTATAACTGCTGTTCCTTTATTGCACACATTTCTAATTTCCTGTTAATACCATCTCCGACCTCACTACTACTGTTAGGTGGCCTGTACACAACTTCCACCAGCGTCTTCTGCCCCTTAGTGTTACGCAGCTCTACCCATATCGATTCCACATCTTCCCGGCTTATGTCCTTCCTTTCTATTGCGTTAATCTCTTCTTTAACCAGCAACGCCACCCCACCTCCCCTTCCTTCATGTCTATCCCTCCTGAATATTGAATATCCCTGAACGTTGAGCTCCCATCCCTGGTCACCCTGGAGCCATGTCTCTGTGATCCCAACTATATCATAATCATTAATAACAATCTGCACTTTCAATTCATCCACCTTATTACGAATGCTTCTTGCATTGACACACAAAGCCTTCAGGCGCTCTTTTGCAATTCTCTTAGCCCTTATACAATTATGCTGAAAAGTGGCCCTTTTTAATGCTTGCCCTGGATTTGTCGGCCTGCCACTTTTACTTTTCTCCTTAGTACTTTTTGCTTCTACCCTCACTTTACACCCCTCTGTCTCTCTGCACTGGTTCCCATCCCCCTGTTGTGAACTAACCTCCTCACGCCTAGCCTCTTTAATTTGATTCCCACCCCCCAACCATAATAGGGGAAAACACAATGGGTAGTAGAAGGAGGCGGAGCCATGAAGGAGGTGATAGGCAGCTGGGGGAGGGGGCAGAGTGAAACTGGGATGGGAGAAGGGAGGGGGAGGGAATTACTGAAAGTTGGAGAATTCAATGTTCATATCAAGGGGTTGGAGACTACCCAGGCTGTATATGAGGTGTTGCTCCTCTAACCTGAGTTTGGCCTCATCATGGTAGCAGAGGAGGCCATGTATGGACATATCTGAATGGGAATGGGAAGCAGAGTTGAAGTGGGTGGCTACCGGGAGATCCTGTCTGTTGTGGCAGACGGAACGGAGGTGCTCGACGAAGCGGTCCCCCAATCTGCATCGGGTTTCACCGATGTAGAGGAGGCGGCACCGGGAGCACCGGATGCAATAGATGACCCCAACAGACTCACAAGTGAAGTGTTGCCTCACCTGGGAAGGACTGTTTGGGGCCCTGAATAGTGTTAAGAGAGGAGGTGTTGGGACGGGTGTAGCATTTACGCTTGCAGGGATAAGTGCCGGGTGGGAGATTCGTGGGGAGGGACGTGTAGACCAGGGAGTCACAGACGGAACGATCCTTGTGGAAAGCGGAGGGGGTAGAGAGGGAAAGATGTGCTCAGTGGTGGCGTCCTGTTGAAGGTGGTGGAAGTTGAGGAGGATAATATGCTGGACATTATATTGAGCTATCTGTGCCCTGGAAATTTAACAGCAGAGAAACTAGTCCATTGCAAGTTTGATACTTCCCTCCAGTTTGACTTCACTGTACATTGCCTCTAAAAAGTTAATAGTATTGTGGTGCTCTGGGGGTGGGGGGGGGCACATAGAACATAGAAAACCTACAGCACAATACAGGCCCTTCGACCCACAATGCTGTACTGAACATAGACTTATTTTAGAAATTACCTAGGGTTACCCATAGCCCTCTATTTTTCTAAGCTCCAGATATCTATCCAGGAGTCTCTAAAAAAACCCTATCATATCCGCCTCCACCACTGTCATCGACAGCCCATTCCACGCACTCGCCACTCTCTGCATAAAAAATTACCCCTGACATCTCCTCTGTACCCACTTCCAAGCACCTTAAAACTTTGCCTCTCGTGTTAGCCATTTCTGCTCTGGGAAAAAGCCTCTGACTATTCACACGATCAATGCCTCTCATCATCTTATACACCTCTATCAGGTCACCTCTCTTCCTCTGCCACTCTAAGAAGAAAAGGCCGAGTTCACCCAACCTATTCTCATAAGGCATGCTCCCCAATCCAGGCAACATCCTTGTAAATCTCCTCTGCATCCTTCTATGGTTTCCACATCCTTCCTGTAGTCAGGTGACCAGAACTGAGCACAGTATTCCAAGTGGGGTCTGACTAGGGTCCTATATAGCTGTAACATTACCTCTCAGCTCTTAAACTCAATCCCATGGTTGATGAAAGCCAATGCACCGTATGCCTTCTTAACCAGAGTCAACCTGCGCCGCAGCTTTGAGTGTCCCCAAGATCCCTCTGATCCTTCACACTGCCAAGAATCTTACCTTTAATATTATATTCTGCCATCATATTTGACTTACCAAAATGAATCACCTCACGCTTATCTGGGTTGAACTCCATCTGCTACTTCTCAGCCCAGTTTTGCATCCTAACGATGTCCCACTATAACATGATTGACAGCTCACCCCAGCATTCCTGGTGGCCAGCGCTATTTACTGCTCTTGGTTTAAAATGTTTTCATGGGATTATAGTGGATGTTCAAGTTCATTTATTGCTACATTTTAGCCTGGGTTATATAGTTATTCACATGTGTGTTTGTGGGTCACCCTGCCTGTAACTGGGGTGTGTAATAATCACCTCCCCTGTCTGTATGTGACTGAGTGGGTTCTCTCCCCCGGTAACAACGCCGGGTCTGTTTTTGTGCTTGTCACAGTAAAACCGGTTGCTGAGTTAAACAAGCTTTTCTCATCTGTCATCAGGGACCGAACGCTTGCCACATTGGTGTCATAAGTGGGATGGGAAATTGGCAATGAGATTGATGAGCTTCAACATCAGCTGGAGCACCTTAAGACCTGAGGATTAAGTAAAGGGACTGAGCAGTCTACCTCTCCCACAGCCCCACACAAGGCTCTGGAAAATGTCCACTTGGTGACCTGGAGGGAGAATTTGAGAACTCAGCATCGTGCCGATGGGGTAAGCATATCCAAGTTCCCCAATCCAGGGGACATGGCAGAGCGCATCACCCACCTCTCTCATGGCCCGCACCGGGGAACCCAAGACACAGCCACCATGGGAGGAGGAACAACGCAGCAGGCACCACCAACCCCACCAGAGAAAGAGGAAGACCTGCAGGTCCAGCCAGAGGCTCCCCAGATAGAAGGGTGTCGGGAACCTGGAGTCTTACCTGGCACAAGTCAAATTTGCTGAACAGCACAACACGTGGAGCCCCACCTTGTCCTGGCACTAGAGGAAATGTCCTGCAGGCCCTCCTCGACGTAATGCCAGCTGAGCTGTGTAACTACAAGGCCCCTGTAGCAGCACTGGAGTGGCAATTTGGGCAGAGGCCATTGGAGGAAGCAACGAGAGAAGAACTGGGCAGCAGGTGGTGCTGTATGGGAGAAAGCTTGAGGACATTTCCTGCAGATCTGCGCCACTGTGCTTGGCATGGCTACTCCCAGCTTCCTCCCACAGCTTGGCCTCCACACCTTTGTAAAGGCACTAAAGCCGGGCTGCCTTCACTATCAGTATCTTAGCTGGATGAGGCACTGGCCAAGGCAGAGAGGGCGAAACCAATTTTAGACCCCCAACATGTTCTAACATCAACCCGCATGCCGCGAGCCCAGGTCTGTGTCACCAAGGCGGAGGAGTAAATTGATGAGTAGGATCCAGTGAGGCAGCTCCGAGCAGCACTACGCTGCCCCTGCTGTAACCATTGGGAAACATCTTGCAGACGGCGCCTCCTGAGAGCTCCAGCAGAATCCCTCCATTGTCACCCCTCTGGGTGGGCCATTTAGGGGAAGAGCAAGGCTTATAAGTGGACTGCATGGTGGAGGATATCAGATGTTGTGTGTTGGTGGACACAGAGTCAAATATTACCATCATCCGTCCAGGTGTCCTCCCCCACACAGACTACCTATCCCTGTCTGGGTGGAGAGCAATGGTACCACCGTCTGTGCGGTGATGAGATGGAAGAGATGCCTGCGCATCACAGTCAGGAGAAGCACAGTGGAGCACGAGCTGACATCTGCATCACTAGCCCAGACCTGATGTTCCAATGGGGCCTGCCTGATATGCTGGGGTCCATAGGTGACTGATGGGTCCAGTCCAGGCTAGGAAGTACCACCCACAAGTGGGACAAGTGTGTGAAGGTTCTGTAGCTGAGGTGCCTGCTGTTCATACTTTCCGCTGCAGTCACCTCCTTTTTGTTTCACCCTGAAGTGTGATTGATCTCGAGGGCCTTGAGCAAAGTCTTGAGCGTATCCTTGAATCATTTTCACTGACCACCATGAGAGCACTTCCCTGTGAGGAGTTCCCCAAAAACAATTGCAACCCAGTGAGGCTGAAGGAAGGAAGTGACACTCCAGATGCCCTGCCTATTGCGTCTCCAAACAGTGCCTCCCCTGGAGGGACTCCAGACACCTCCAGCGTTCCAGGCAGCAGTGTCAATCACCACTGTGACTCTTCAACTTAATTGTGGACTCTGGGGTTGCTGGGGATTGCTGACCCCTCAGGTGGGGGCAGTGTGGTGCTCCCAGGGGTGGGCGTGGTTGATAGTTTGTCCTAGTATTCCTGGTAGACAATGTTATTTATTGTTCTTGTTTTAAAATGTCTTTGTGTGATTATGGTGGGATGTTCAAGTTCATTTATTGTTACATTTTAGCTTGAGTTATACAGTTATTCATGCGTGTTTGTGGGTGACCCTGACTGTAACCAGGGTGAGCAGTTATATGAGACTGAGCAGTTCTCTCCCCGGGTCACAGCACTCAGTCTGTTTTTGTGCTTGCAGCAATAAAAATGTCAGTTGAGATAAGCGAGCTTTTCTAGTATGTCATCATGGACTAAATGCCCGCCATATTATCATAAAGCATCCCTGCCACCTTGGTCATTCCCTCTTCTGTTTTCTACCTTCTGGAGAAGATACAGGAGCTTGAAAGCTTGGACATACAGACTCAAGAACAGCTTCTTCCCACTGCCAAACATCTAAACCAGTTGCCTCTTTCACGTCTCTTTCCCAATGATGTTGCAATTTGTCAGACTCTTAAGTTAACTTCTTTCGTTATTACCACTGCAGTTTTTTTTTGCAATACTTCAGATTATAACTTTGCACCATTCTGCTGTTCTGATTGAATTTGTTGTAATTATTACTACTATGTTTACTGTTTACTCTCTGAGCTTCAGGTGAGCAAGGAATTTCATTGCACGGTGGTGTATATGACAATAAGCTAAATCTGTATTTCCTACGTCAACTCAGGAAGTACAACCTGCCTCAGGAGCTGCTGATTCAATTCTATTTAGGAATAATCCAGTCTGTTCTCTGTTCGTCCATCACTGTCTGGTTTGGATCAGCTACCAAACAAGACAAGAATAGACTCCAAAGAACCGTCAGAGCTGCGGAAAGGATTATTGGTGTGAAGCTGCCCTCGATCCAGGACTTAAATACATCTAGAGTCAGGAAGTGAGCAAGCAGCATCATTGTAGACCCATCACACCCTGGACATCACCTGTTCCAACTCCTTCCTTCTGGTAGGTGCTTTAGATCACTGTATGCCAGGACAAATAGGTACAAGAACAGTTTCTTTCCTTATGCCATCAGTCTTATGAACACTTGAATCTTAGTCTATTATAAACCAAGTCCACTTGTACATACACAGGTACACCTCATTGTATATAGTTCACAATTATTTGCACTATTGTTTTGTTTGCTTTTTGATTCTGTACAGCAAGAGCTCAGGGAAACTGGCATCAAATTCCCTGTATGTGTCCACATACTTGGCGATAATAAAGGATTCTGATTCTGATTCTGAATCTAATGCTCAACTCTATTGTTGTTGGGATTGTCTATGAGGACCTTGCAATCCCAGATGCTGAACATTATATTGAAGAGTGGAAGAGGCCTGTGCATGAATTCATTCAATGTGAGGTAGTTGTTACACATTGACATGAGACACAATTGTACAATATATGAACATGAGACATACTGTTGCAAGGTTTACATTGAGTAAGGTCTCGAGCCAACTTTGGTTGCATGACATTTAATGCTCAGGCTTTGGTGTCCCATACAGAGATGACACTGAGCATGTCTGCAATTATTGTCTCATGCACGTACATTGTACAATTGTGTCTCATGTACAATTATTGTACATGATCAGGGACAGGGCTGCCTCCCTCCTTTCTTCTCTGGTAACTCACCCATCTTTCCACCCACACACTTGGTTAGGCACTGATCTCCAGCTCCTGACCATGGACATATATCTCACCCATGTCCTGATGACAGCTGGTAAGGTGTGATCAGCAAAGAAGGCTAATTCAGAAAGGATCCTTTTCTTGACAAAATGCTTGGAGCTCCAAGCACAAGATCTTATGACCCTTGTTTCAGCAACTTGTCTGAGGGAATATGTCTGTTTCATCCGCACAATGACAAGTGTTAATAAATACTGGAATGATTACCAACTAATCTACTCTGTCATTGTAGTTTGTGTAGTTATTTATTTAATAATTTGGAGATGCAGCGTGGTAGCAGGCCCTCCTGGCCCGGTGAGGCTGCATTGCTCAACTTTATCAATCTGACCAACTAACTTATGCCTCTGGAATGTGGAAGGGAAATGGAGCACCGGGAAGCAATCTATGCAGCCTCAGGGAAAACATACAATCTCCTACAGACAGCAACGGAATTCAACCTGTACACTGGTACTGTAGTAATGTTCTGCTGACCACCACATTACCATGCAATCTCTTTGAAGGCTAGTGTGAAGTAGAGCTATGTGATTGTCCCAACATTTTTCTCAATCTTCCTTGCAGCTTCGAAAATCAATGGATGAATAACCTAGGGGTAAAAATCTCTGACGCATAATAGAGCGAACACTAGTGGGAAGTTAGAAAATTAGGAAGCTTTTAAAAATCAACAGAAGGCAACTAAAAATGTCATCGAGAAAGTAAAGATGGAATAGGAAAGTAAACTAGCCAATAATATTAAGGGATACCAAAAGTTTCTTCAGATACATAAAGTGCAAAAGGGAGGCAAGAGTGGATATAGGACTGCTGGAAAACGATGCTGGAGAGAATGGGGGTCAATGAAACAGTAGACAAACTGTATTATCCCTCACTGTGGAAGAATCTAGCAGTATGGTGGATGTTCCAGGTGTCAGAGGTCATGAAGTGTGTGAAGTTTCCATAACTAGAGAGAAGGCTCTTGGGAAACTGAAAGGTCTGAAGGTGAAAAGGGCACCGTCACCAGATGGCGTACACCATAGTGTTCTGAAAGTGGTGACTGAAGAGATCATGGCGACATTAATAATGGTTGTTCAAGAATCACTAGATTCTGGAATAGTTCCGGAAGACTGGAAATTTGCTAATATCTCTCCACTCTTCAAGGAAGGAGAAAGGCAGAAGAAAGGGAACTATAGATCATTGATTCTGACCTCAATGGTTGGGAAGATATTGGAGTCGATCATTACGGATGAGATTTCAGGGTACTTGAAGGCACATGATAAAATTAACCGTAGTCAAGGGAAAATCTTGCCTGACAAATCCATTGGAATGTTTTAAAGAAATAACAGGCAAGATAGACAAAGGAGAATCAGTTGACGTTGTGTACTTAGATTTTCAGAAAACCTCTGACAAGGTGCCAATGATGAAGAAAGTGGTAAAGAACCAAAGGATAACAGCAAAGGACCTGCAGAAATTTCTGGAACTTGCTAAAGTCTCTGTACATACACCTTCTATGAGAAAAACACTGAGCAAGAATGGTGTTCATGGAAGGACACCATGGAGGAAATCACTGCTCTCCAAAAAAATTGCTGCACATCTCAAGTTTGTAAAAGACCATATGGATGTTCTACAACACTTCTGGGACAATGTTCTGTGGACAGATGAAACAAAAGTTGAATTTTTTGGCAGAAATGCATGTTGCTATGTTTGGAGGAAAAAGGGCACAGCACACCAACACTAAAACCTCATCCCAACTGTGAAGCATGGTGGAGGGAACATCATGCCTTGGGGTTGTTTTGCTGCCTCAGGGCCTGAACAGCTTGCATTCATTGAGGGAACAATGAATTCAACATTGTATCAAGACATTTTACAGGAGAATGTCAGGGTAGTGGTCCATCACCTAAAGCTTAATAGAATTGGATAATGCAACAAGACAATGATCTGAAGTAAATGAACAACAGAATGGTTTAAAAAGAAGAAAATTTGTGTTTTGGAATGGCCATGTCAAAGTCCTAACCTTAATCCGATAGAAATGGTGTGGAAGGACCTGAAGTAAGCAGTTCACACAAGGAAACCCACCAACATCCCAGAGTTAAAGCAGTTTTATAAGGAGAAATGGCCTAAAGTTCTTCCAAACTGATATGCAGGATTGATCAAGAGTCTCCGGAAACACTTGGTTGAAGTTATTATTATACAAGGGGGTCATCAGTTACTGAAAGTGAAGGTTCACTTACTTTTTCTAACAAATACGTGTAATATTGTATCATTCTTCTCATCAAAATAAATTAAAAGTATGACACGAGGAAATCTGCAGATGCTGGAAATTCAAGTATAATGGTTTTGTGTTATTTATTTAACTGGGTTCTGATTATCTTGTTTTAAGACTTACGTGAAGATCTAATCACATTTTAGGTCATATTTATACAGAAATAGAGGAAATTCTACAGGGTCCACATACTTTCTAGCTCCTCTCACTGTAAGTCAATCATCAAAAAATGGAAATAATATGGCATAGCTGTAAATCTATCTAGAGCAGGCCATCCTCAAAAACTGACTAGTGAGGGAGGCCACTAAGAGACCTATGACAACTCTGGAGGAGTTACAAGCTTCAGTGTCTGAGATGGGAGAGGCTGTGGATAGAACAACTGTTGCCTGGGTGTTTCACTGGCTGCAGCTTTATGGGGGAGTGGCAAAGAGAAAGCCACCGTTGAAAAAAATCACGTGAAATCTCGGCTAGAATTTGCCAGAAGGCATGTGGAAGACTCTGAAGTCAGCAGGAAGAAGATTCTATGTCTGATGAAACCAAAAGTGAGCTTTTTGGTCATCCCACAGTGGTATGCTTGGCGTAAGCCAGACACCGCACATCATCAAAAACGTACCATCGCTACTATGAAACATGGTGGTGACTGCATCATGCTGTGGAAATGCTTCTCTGCAGCAGGCCCTGGAAGGCTTGTGAAGGTAGGTGGCAAAAAGAATGCAGCAAAATACAGGGGAAACCTGGAGGAAAACCTGATGCAATCTGCAAGTGAACTGCGACTTGGGAGACGATTTGTTTTCCAGCAAGACAGGGACTCCAAACATAAAGCTAAAGCTACACAGGAATGGCTTAAAAACAATAAAGTTAATGTCCTGGAGTGGCCAAGTCAGAATCCAGACCTCAATCCAATTGAGTTTGTGACTGGACTTGAAAAGGACTGTTCACTCGTGATCCCCATGCAATCTGACAGAGCTTGAGCAGTTTTGTAAAGTGGAATGGGGAAAAATTGCACTGTCCAGATGTGTAAAGTTGATAGAGACCTATCCACACAGACTCGAGTCTGTAATTGCTGCCAAAGGTGCATCTGCTAAATACTGACTTGAAGGGAGCAGGAAATTATGCAATCAATTTTTTTGAGATAATAATTATAATAAGTTTAGACAAATTTGTAGACATTTGTTTTCACTTTGACATGGAAGTTCTTTTCTGTTGATCAGTGTCAAAAAGTATTTTATGGGCACTGTACCATTATACTGAATGAAAAAAAAATGAATGAGAACAGGAAGCAATTCAATCAGCCTTGACGATGAAGGGAAGTGAAAGAGGAGCAATATTAGTAGTTGAACAATTTTAGAGAAACAAGGGTGATATAATCCATAAATATTACACCAGAGAATGATAGGTTAGAGGATCTGAAGGAAATGATTGATGCAAAAAGAATTTATCTTCAATTAGATTAGATGAGCTGTTTTATTCACATGTACTTTGCAACATACAGTAAAATGCACTGCTAGTGTCAGCGACCAACATAGTCCAAGATGTGCCGGGGCACCCCATAAATAGCTCCACGTGCCAACGTAGTATGTCCACAATGTAGTAACAATAATTTGTATGTATTTGGTATGTAAGAGGAAACCGGAATACACGGAGGTATACTCACAGGAAAAACGGACATACTCCTTACAGACAGTAGCGGGAATTGAACCCCGATCCTATAGCTAGTGCTGTAAAATTTGATGCTAACTCTTATGCTACTACACCTTCTTAAACGTTTATGAGAATCCAAGAATTTAATTGTCTATTAATGATACAAGGAGTTTTCTGTAAATACTGCTAAATCTCTATTTACTTAATTCCTTGAATTTTACATGCTGACTTCCATTTGGGATTTGAACTTGGGATTAATAGACCAGACCATTAATAACCACTTCCTTATCATACCCTTGTGATGTCCAGTAATCTCCTCTGTGAGTTCCATAAACTCTCTATATATCCTAGCAAAGAATCCAATGTTTTCCATTAGGATTTCCAATGTTCAACTGTGGACTGGAATGCTGATTTTTCTGTTGTGCAGCTATTAGTCCACCTGGAATAGCCCAGGCTAGATTATCCATTTGCAACATACTTCATTTGCTCTTTGGAAGATTGAAAGGATTACCCTTTTGTCAAATTTATGTTAAAACCTTGAAACTTAGAGAGAAGTGCATTGATTTGCATTAACGACCAACATATCTGAGGACATGTTGGGGGCAGTTCACAAGTGTCACCATGCATCTGGCATCAGTGTAGCATGCTCCCAACTTACTAACTAACCTAACTGGTACTTCTTTGGAATATGAGAGGAGACCAGAGCATCCAAGGGAAACCCACATGGTCATAGGGAGAATGAAAAACTTTTGAGTTCAACTGTTAATCTTCTCATCATTTTTACACACAGATTTACATAATTAGGCACACCTGCATGTCTGCTCATTAATAAAAATATCTAATCAGCCAATCATGTGGCAGCAACTAAATGCAGAAAAGCATGCAGACATGGTCAAGAGGTTCAGCTGTTATTCAGACCAAACATTAGAATGGGGACGAAATGTGATCTAAGTGACTTTGACCATGGAATAATTGTTGGTGCCAGACAGGATGGTTTGAGTATCCCAGAAACTCCTGGTCCCCTGAGATTTTCATGTATAACAGTCTCTACAGAGAATGGTGTGAAAAACCTAAAACACTCAGTGACCAGCAGTTCTGTGGGCAGAAATTCCTTGTTAATGAGTCAGGTCAGAGGAGAACAGCCAGACTAATTCAAGCTGACAGGAAGGTGACAGTAACTCAAATAACAATGTGTTACAATAGTGGTGTTCAGAAGATCATCTCTGACACAGAAAACATCTAACATTGAAGTGGAAGCTCCAGCAGCCGAAGACCACAAACTTACACTCATTGACCACTTTATTAGGTACAGAGGTAACAAATAAAGTGGCCACTGAGTGTAAGTTTTAACCGCTGTGAATGAGCAAAGTGTTAAAACCACAACATCTTCCTCTTACTTTTCTTCAGAGTCCACTGTGTATTTTCACAGGCTCAGTGTCCATCACCCTCACTGTCCACTGCTCGTTTCATTGCCAGGAACTGCTGATGCACACAGGCTCAGTGTTTATCGTCCTCTTTTTATTCATTCTCAGGACTAGGCTACAATCCAACAGCAAAGCTCATGAAAGTTTTGACAGTATCTCCTGTGACCTCCCTTTGAAAACAATAACTTTTTAAAAAATTTTGGATGCAAGAGTGCCAAAAAGACATGTGCACTGATCACTGATCAGCCCTGAAAGTAGCAGAAACACTCATTTTGTAGATATCATCATGGGAAAGATTAACACTGAATGTTCTTCGGACCATGTGCAGAATTCCTACAGCTCTCATTCCCTGGATGCTCCAACTGACATCCACTAAATGTGCTAGCTTGACATTTGCATTGTCTGATGCAATCTCCCCTGGGGCTGTAGATGACCTTTTTATTCATTGTCAGGACTTCAAGACCAGAATTTATTTCTCATCCCTTTAAAGCCCTGGACAGAATGGCTTGCTGGATCACATCAGTCATCAGCTAAGAATCAGTCAGACAGCTGTGGGTTTAGACCACAGAAAGAAAGCACCACAGACTCTCCAGGGGAGTGGGGAAGCAGATGGATTCTACTGCCAATCCAATTGGATAGCCATTATCATTATTGTTACCTTCACTTAATTAATTGAATTCCTCAGGGATGTGTGCTTAGTCCATGCTCTACTATCTGTATACCCATGACTGTGTGGCTAGGCATGCAGTAGCTCAAATGCTATCTATAAATTTACAGATGACACAACCATTACTAGCAGAATCTCAGATGGAGATGCGAGGGTGTACAGGAACGAGATGTACCTTGCACTCAACGTCAGTAAGACCAAAGAGCTGATTGTGGACTTTGGAAAGAGTAAGACGAGAGAACATGAACAAATCCTTATAGAGGGATCAGAAGTGGAGGGAGTGAGCAATTTCAAGTTCCTGGGTGTCAATATCTCATGGGATCTAACCTGGTCCCAACATATCAAAGCAGCTATGAAGAAGGCAAGACAGTGGCTAGGTTTCATTCGTAGTTTGAAGAGATTTGGTTTGTCACCTAAACACTTGAAAGCAACAGACCATGGAGAGCATTCTGATAGGCTGAATCACTGTCTGGTGGTGGGGGGTGGTGGTTAGGGGGCTTCTGCACAGGCTCTTAAAGAAGCCACAGAAAGTGTAAAATTAGTCAGCTCCATCATGGGTACTAGCCTCCATAGTATCCAAGACATCTTCAAGGAGCGGTGCCTCAGACGGCGGCATCCATTTTGAATGACTGACGTCAGCTAGGTCATGCCCTCTTCTCATTGCTACCATCCGAAAGCAGGCACTGGAGGCACACACTCAGCGATTCAGGAATAGCTTCTTCCTCTCTGCCACCTGATTTCTGAATGGACATTGAACCCATAAACACCACTTTACTTTTTAAAAATTATTTCTGCTTTTGCACTATTTTTATTTAACTATTTAATATACATATATACTGAATGCTGTTAATTATTTCTTGTCTTTCCTTTTTCTTTGAAGGCCTCCTACTTTCCAAGTACACCTTTGCAAGAAAACAGCTTGTCCCAATGCACACTTGCCAGATCATTTCTGATACATCAAAATTGGCCTTTCTCCTATTTAGAATTTCAACCTGTGGGCCAGACCTATCTTTTTGCATATTTACTTCGGATCTAATGGTTTTGTGGCCACTGGATGCAAAGTGTTCCCCTATACAAACTTCTATCAACAGCCCTGTCTCATTCCCTATCAGCAGATCCAGTATCGTATACTCTCTTATTGGGTCTTCTATGTACTGATGAAGGAAACTTTCCTGAACACATTTGACAAACTCTATCCCATCTAGTCCCTTTACTGTATGGGATTCCCACTCAGTATGTGGAAAGTTAAAATCACCTACAATAAATACCTTATGTTTCTTGTGACAGTCTGTGAGCTCCCTACAAATTTGTTCCTCTTTATCCCTAGGACTGTTGGGTGGTCTGTTATATAGCCCCATTAATGTGATCATACCTTTCTTATTCCTCAGCTCCACCCCTAACGCCTCACAAGTTGAGTTCTCCAGTCTGTCCTGACAGAGCACTACTGTGACACTATCCCTGACTAGTAACACCACCCCTCCTCCTTCAATACCTCCTGCTCTGTTACATCTAAAACAATGGAACATTGAGCTGCCAGTCCTGCCCCTCCTGCTACTAAGTCTCACTGCTGGCTACAACATCATAATGCCAGGTGTTGATCCATGCCCTGAGCTCATCTTCCTTTCCTATGAGACTTCTTGCATTGAAATATACACAACTCAGGACACTAGTTGCACCATCTCAACCTTTTAATTCCTGATTTGTCTGGGGTATTACCAACATCTGCCTGTACAATCTCTCCACTAACTGTTCTGGCACTCTGGTTCCCATCCCCCTGCAACTCGAGTTTAAACCCCCCAATACGGCTTAACAAACCTTCCCACTAGGATATTAGTACCCCCACCCCTCTAGTTCAGGTGCAAACCATTCCTCCTGTACAGGTCCCACCTTCCCTAGAGCCCAGTGATCCAAAAATCTTATGCCCTCTCTCCAACACCAACTCTTTAGCCATGTATTAAACTGTAGCTCTAGCCTCACCAGTACGTGGCACGGGTAGCAATCCTGAGATCACTAGTGTTCCTGCCCTTTAACAACACCTAAGTCCCTGAAGTCCCTTTGCAGAATTCTGTCACTCATCCTACCAATGTTATTGGTAACTGCATGGACCGCAACCTCTGGCTGTTCACCCTCCCACTTAAGGACTCACAGAACATAGAACATAGAGTAGTACAGCACAGAAGGTCCTTTGGCCCACAATGTTGTGCCGACCCTTAAACCCTGCATCCCATATAACCCCTCACCTTAAATTACTCCATATACTTGTCTAGTAGTCTCTTAAATTTCACGAGTGTATCTGCATCCGCCACTGACTCAGACAGTGCATTCCATGTACCAACCACTCTCTGAGTAAAAAACCTTCCTCTAATATCCCCCTTGAACTTCACACCCCTTACCTTAAAGCCATGTCCTCTTGTATTGAGCAGTGGTGCCCTGGGGAAGAGGCGCTGGCTGTCCACTCTATCTATTCCTCTTAATATCTTGTACACCTCTGTCATGTCTCCTCTCATCCTCCTTCTCTCCAGAGAGTAAAGCCCTAGCTCCCTTAACCTCTGACCATAATGCATACTCTCTAAACCAGGCAGCCTCCTGGTAAATCTCCTCTGTACCCTTTCCAATGCTTCCACATCCTTCCTATAGTGAGGCAACCAGAAATGGACATGCTACTCCAAGTGTGGTCTAACCAGAGTTTTATAGAACTGCATAATTACCCCATGACTCTTAAACTCTATCCCTCGACTTGTGAAAGCTAACACTCCATAAACTTTCTTAACTACCCAATCTACCTGTGAGGCAACTTTCAGGGATCTGTGGACATGTACCCCGAGATCCTTCTGCTCCTCCACACTACCAATTTACTTTGTACTCTGCCTTGGAGTTTGTCCTTCCAAAGTGTACCACCTCTCACTTTTCCGGGTTGAAATCCATCTGCCACTTCTCAGCCCACTTCTGCATCCTATCAATGTCTTTCTGCAATCTTCGACAATCCTCTACACTATCTACAGCACCACCAACCTTTGTGTCATCTGCAAACTTGCCAGGCCCTGCTTCTACCCCCACATTCAGGTCATTAATAAAAATCTTGAAAAGTAGGGGTCCCAGAACCGATCCTTGTGGGACACCACTAGTCACAACCCTCCAATCCGAATGTACTCCCTTCATCACGACCTTCTGTTTTCTGCAGGCAATCCAATTTTGAATCCACTTGGCCAAACTTCCCTGGATCCCATGCCTTCTGACTTTCTGAATAAGCCTACCATGTGTAACCTTGTCAAATGCCTTACTAAAATCCATGTAGATCACATCCACTGCACTACCATCATCTATATGTCTGGTCACCTCCTCAAAGAACTCTATCAGGCTTGTTAGACACGATCTGCCCTTCACAAAGCCTTGCTGACTGTTCCTGATCAAACCATGATCCTATCTCTTAGGATCTTTTCCAACAGCTTTCCCACCACGGACATAAGGCTCACTGGTCTATAATTACCCGGACTACCCCTACTACCTTTTTTGAACAAGGGACCAACATTCGCCTCCCTCCAATCCTCCGGTACCATTCCCGTGGACAATGAGGATCTTAGCCAGAGGCGCAGCAATCTCTTCCCTTGCCCCATGGAGCAGCCTGGGGAATATTCCATCCGGCCCCGGGGACTTACCTATCCTAATGTATTTTAACAACTCCAGCACCTCCTCTCCCTTAATATCAACATGCTCCAGAACATCAACCTCACTCATAGTGTCCTCAACGTCATCAAATTCCCTCTCATTGGTGAATACCGAAGAGAAGTATTCATTGAGGACCTCGCTCACTTCCACAGCCTCCAGGCACGTCTTCCTACCTTTATCTCTAATCAGTCCTATCTTCTCTCCTGTCATCCTTTTGTTCTTCACATAATTGAAGAATGCCTTGGGGATTTCCTTTACCCTACTCGCCAAGGCCTTCTCATTCCCCCTTCTTGCTCTCCTCAGCCCCTTCTTAAGCTCCTTTCTTACTACCGTATATTCCTCAATAGATCCATCTGATCCTTGCTTCTGAAACCTCATGTATGCTGCCTTTTTCCACCTGACTAGATTTTCCACCTCACTTGTCACCCATGATTACTCGATCCGAGATATCCCGGACCCTGGCACCTGAGACGCAACATACCATTCGAGAATCTTGTTCTCGCCCACAGAAACTCCTGTCTGTTCCTATAACTAATGAATACACCATCACCTCAGCATGCCTCTTCTCCCCCCTTCCCTTCTGAGTCACAAAGCCAGACTGAGTACCAGAGACCCTACCACTGTGACATTCCTCTGTTAGGTCAAGACCCCAACAGAATCCAAAGTGATATACCTGTTGTTGAAGGTGCTGCTATTATTCCAGTTCCAACTCCTTAATGTGGTTTGTTAGAAGATGCAGCTGGATGTGCTTCTTACAGCTGTAGTCGTCAGGGACACTGGAGGCCTCCCTGCCTTCTCCCATCCTGCAAGAGGAACATTCTACTATCCTGCCTGGCATCTCTACTGTCCTAATTGAGCAGATATAGAGAAGAGAAGGAAAAAAACTAACCTAGAGCTTTTCTTTCCTTTTGCTTTCTTTGACTGAAGCCTCTCTTCGCTGAAGCCTCAAAGACTTCAAACTTCAAAACCAGTATTGACTCTCTCCAGTCAGATGATGGCAGCTGCAACAATCATGTACCCTGGAGAGCATTCTGACTGGCTGCATCACCATCTGGTATGGGCTTGGGGCACTACACAGAATCAAAGTAAGTTATAGAAAGTTGTAAAGTTAGTCAGCTCCATCATGTGTACTAGAATCCCTGGTATCCAAGAGATCTTCAAGAAGTGGTGACTTAGGAAAGTGGCATCCATCATTATGGAACCCACCACCTAGAACATCACCTCTTCTCACTGTTACCATCAGGTAGGAGATACAGAAGCCTGAAGGCACACACTCAGTGATTCAACAGCTTCTTCCCCTCTGCCATCCGATTCCTAAATGGACATTGAACCCATGAACACTACCTCATGACTTTATATATGTATATTAAATATTTAAGTTAAAATAATCAGTGTAAAAAATAGAAATATACAGAAAAAAGTCATGAAGTTACTGTATTTCAGATTCTTTCTAGGTTTCTCATGTTTTACATTATACAGCTACCACTAAGTTAACAAATTTCACAACATTTTCTGACGATATTAAACATGATTCTGATTCTGATTTAAACTCTCCACTTCCTACAGTTATACAATATACATCAATTACGAGTAGAGGAATGGTGTGAACATATTTGCCACTCTCACCCATTGGCTTGGCTGCCATTACAATATCCATGGCTTATACCATCATTTTGTATTGTTTGTCCTACGCAACTCACCATGGGCTTTAACATCCCTAATGTATCAAACAGAGCTCCTTATTATATTTAGCATTACTTCCTCCTACAATGCAGCCATTCTTCCTAATTCTGAGACATTGCTCACAGTTCATGTATAGATATTAGGTATAAATGATTTTAAGTGGATCAAACTCTGATTTTATAATGCATTCAGTAATGTACTTTGCTTTTGAATGCAAGAAAACTGGGAAAATGTATGTCTTCAAGGGTAAAGGTGGGATTAACCTATTGAAAATTTAAAGTGGATAACGTAACATTTTCAACTAAGCTGTAACCTCACCTTTATCCTTAAAGACAGGTTTGTGATCGAGAATCCTCTATATTTTATAATGGAAAGAAAGTGGCACTGATGGGGCTGCACTTAAAGTTGCACCAGCGTAAGGCCAACAGTGTTCATGTCATTGGCAATTTATTTATTGCAAGTGGCAAGAGTACTGCTGCTAGAGGCAAACAATCAGCTGAATGTGAAAAATGTTGTGTGTCATCTCACTATCATGGTGTCAACAGTGAAAGAACCTAACCTTAATCGACAGCTACTTATAGATGGTCCACTTCAAAACAATCACAATTAAATACTTTAATCAGATTTGGCTCAGTCTTTATTAATACACTCTTGCAAAATTACAGAATCATAGTGTTTCTACACATTGCAGAAGACCAGTTGACCAGACAAACCTCTGCCTATCCTGTTAAGAGAAGTCCAATGAGTCTTATTCCCTTGGTCTTTCCCTGTAGGCCAGCATTTAGTTTTCCTTCAAATATTCACCCAATTTCTTTTCAAGATGTCAATTAAATCTGTGGCGGCCTTATATTATAATTATTAATTGACTTGCTGCTGCCACATGTACCAAGGTACAGGGAAAATTTTGTTTTGCATGCCATCTATACAGGTCATTTCACATCAATAGGTCAAGGGAAAAGTACTAACAGAATGCAGGCTATAATTACAGAGAAAATGCAAGCAGACAGCAAGGTGCAAAGGCCATGATGTGGTAGCTTGTAAGGCCAAGAGCCCATCTTATCATATAAAAGGACTATTCGATAGTCCTATCAAAAGTAGGATGGAAGCTGTCCTTAAGCCTAATGGTAAAGGCTATCAGGAGCCCTTGAGCCTTGTGCTAACTTTCGCCTAATGGGAGGGAGAAGAAGAGAGAATGACTGGGGAGAGAGGAGTCTGAATGATTTATTGAGGCAGCAACAAATAATAAGTTAACCAGGTAATGACATCATTCAACTGAGTGGATTGGTTCAGTCTGTGATCTGTGAGATCTGGGCAGGAGATTGCCCCTTTCTCCAAATCTAACATTGTGATTGACCTTGCCACTGTCATAAGTAGGTGGCTGGGAACGGACCCAAGTACAAGACACAGACACTGAAGAACTAGGGACAGGAATAAGATACAGGGTGAGGGCTAGGACATGGACACGAAAACAGGGAACCCAGAACAGGACTGGACAAGAGAGCTAGGAGCCAAGGCTTGGATTCCCAGCCAGAGACTAGACAAGGACCCAGAACCTGGGTCTTGCCTCTGGCTCGGACCCCAGAACTAGGCAAGGATGTGACTTGGCTGGCAGGCAGGATGAGGCTGTAGTCTTCAGACTTGAGACCAAAGACTTGAGGCGAGGTTTGGAGGCTTGGGGTCTTGAAGCTCCTCCTGTGCAGGGCGCGGTACTCCTGGGCAGGGTGCGGATCTCCACCCGACAGAGGCGAGGGACAGGAAGGGACAGAACCAACCGCAGTGTAACGGCAATCTGGCCTGACTTAGACGACGGAGGCAAGGGACAGGAAGGGACAGAACCCACCGCAGGGTAACGGCAATCTGGCCGGGCTTACCTGATGGAGACAAGGGACAGGAAGGGGCAGGACCCACCGCAGGATAACGGCAATCTGGCCTGGCTTACCCGACTCAGGCAAGGGACAGGACCCACTGCAGGGTAACAGCAATCTGGCCTGGCTTACCCGACGGAGGCAAGGGACAGGACCCACTGTAGGGTAACAGCAATCCAGCCTGGCTTACCCAACGGAGGCAAGGGACTGGAAGGGACAGGACCCACCGCAGGGTAACGGCAATCTGGCCTGGCTTACCCGACGGAGGCAAGGGACAAGAAGGGAGCTAGGTTCAGGGTAGCTCCCAGACAAGACTTCAGGCGAGATGAGGCGAGAGTTACCAGCAAGACAAGGCAAGGCTTCAGGCAATGCAAGGCGAGACAAGAACTTCAGGCAAGACGAGAGTTACTGGCAAGACAAGGCAAGGCTTTAGGCAATGCAAGGCGAGAGTTACCGGCAAGACAAGGCAAGGTTTCAGGCAATGCAAGGCGAGAGTTACCGGCAAGACAAGGCAAGGCTTCAGGCGAGGAAACAGAAGGCAGGAGAAGGGATACAAGGAGTAAGGACAAGAACAATCCAGCAGCCGCACCCTGGTCTCTAGAGGTACTTATGAAGCCAGAATCAGCTGCCTCCATTAGTGCTCAACAGGAACAGAAACAGGGTAGACAGGAAAACCTGGAGCAAGGGTCGATGGACCAGACTGTGAACTGGAATGCGGACTTCACAGACTGGACCATGACAGCCACATAAAGACAGCCACATAAATAATTCTGTGAGTCCATGAGCTCTGTTTGTTCAATAATTAAGCACACCTCCATGCACCTATTGAACGTTGGAAGGCCTAGACAAAGTGGACATGGAAAAGATGCTTTCTATAGTGAGAGAGTCTAGGACCAGAGGGCAGAGCATCAGAGGAGAAAGATGGCCCTTTAGAACAGAGATAAGGAGAGATTTCTTTAGCCAAATGGTGATGAATCTTTGGAAGTCATTGCCACAGACAGCAGGGGACTGCAGAATGATTAGACAGATTAGAAGAAAAGGCAAAAAAGTGACCGATGGAACAAAGTTTTGGAAGTATATGGTTATTGTTGCAAAAAAACATGGGTCAATTGTTTAAGAAAAATAACCAGATGGCTTGTGTCACAAAAATAGATTGAGGTGCTTTTATTTACCTCAAGACAAGACAAAAACTGGGAAAAAAAACAATATATGTATAGCCATCCTCAGACTAAACAGAAAAGAAAACTAACTCCAAAGCCTTGGTAACCTGTGGCTTATAACTGCTAAGCTCCTCCCCCTAGACCAACCAAAAGCTAATTAACTCTAATATCCAATTAAAGATGGTATCCTCCACCATCAGCACACCTGTGCAGGTTGCTGCTGCCTCTGTATGAGACAGCTCCATGCAGCAGCTCTGTTTCAGACCCAGTCACTATTACTGCTGGGGATGGGTGTGCCGTCCGTAGTCAGTGACAGGCCTTCGTCACATTACCACCCTCCTCTCCTGCAGCGGCAATGTTCGGCAGTCTTGACAGGAAGTCCGCTGTGATGTTCTCCTTGCCTGTTTTGTGCTGCACACAGAACCTGAAAGGTTGAAGTTCCAGGTACCACCTCGTCACCCTGGCATTCCGGTCCTTCATAGTCTGGATCCAGGTCAGGGCTCTGTGGTCCGTCTGGAGGTCAAACTCCCTCCCAAGAAGGTAGTACCTGAGGCTGTCCAATGCCCACTTGATTGCCAGACACTCCTTCTCGATTGTGGAGTACCGGGTTTCACAGGGCAGAAGTTTCCTGCTGAGATATAACACAGAGGAACATCTGGAGAAACTTCTGAAATGCCCGCTTCGCTGCCGATGCTACTGTGCGATCGATAATCTCCGGAGGGAAAGGCCCCAAATCCTCGGCTTTGCCTATGGCCTGTTGCCGGGGCCGGGGTCGAGGTGCTCAGCAGAGATGGTGCTCGGTGCTCGGTGTCAGAGGGCTGGTCGGAGGTTCGAAGTTTTCGGACGGACTCAAAAGTTGGCTGTGGTTGGGTGCTTCCAGGGTGCTGCATTGGCAAGTTTGCGGTGCTGGAGGTTCATGGCAGGGAGAGTTTCTCTTCCTTCTACCGTCTGCGTGAGATGATGGGACTTTCAAGAGACTTTGAATCTTTTTTTTTACCGTGCCCATGGTCTGTTCTTTATCAAATTACGGTATTGATTTGCACTGTTGTAACTATATGTTATAATTATGTGGTTTTTGTCAGTTTTTCAGTCTCGGTTTGTCTTGTGTTTCTGTGATATCATTCTGGAGGAACATTGTATCATTTCTTAATGCATGCATTACTAAATAAAAGAGGACAGCGTGTCCTCATAATCTAATCTAATATGTACAGAATTGAGGCGTTGGGGTACGGACCCGAGAGTGGAGAACGAACCAAAGCTACGCCATTGCTGGAGTGGATTTGGAGGAGATGTGATGCAGCAGAACTGAATCAAGGCAAATGGATGCAAGGCTGTGGGGCCTGGGCTCGGGCCTGAGAACAAGGAATGACGTGCTGTTTTGTCGATTTAAGCACTGGGCCAGTTTGTAAAGGTTGGGTTTGGACCAAATGGAAGCGGCGGGATCGGGGTTCGAATACGAGGAACGAGCCAAGGTTGGCCGATTTAAGTGCTGAGACAGATTGAAAAGGTCAGGGTGTCAGGGCTGGAGAAGTGGGACAGGCTGGTATTCAGCTCACCACTCCATGAGGTTTACCCACCTCTGCACTGAACTGAGATGTGGCCCGCAACTAACAGTCTCCTGGATCAGCTGCAGTGATGACTGGCTTTGTGGCTGTCAACTCACCTTCATGAGCTTCAGTTCTGCTTACTTTTATTGTTTGCACGGTTTTATTTCTCTGCATTTTAGGTGCTTGATGATCCTTTTTTAGTGGGTTCCATTATATTTCCCTGCTTTGTGTCTGCCTGTAAGGAGGTGAACCTCAGGGCTGTAGAGAGCACACATACCTGGATAATAAATGTACTTTCAACCGTGAACTTTGAACTTTACCTGATAGTGGGTATTTTTTGTGCTGCATTTGATTCAGAATAACAACTATCTTGTTCTCCTTTACAGTTGCAAACTGGGAATGGCATTAAACAATAATGAAGTTAATAATTCTAACAAATTAGGGCTGGATTTTGCTCAGACAATGTGTACCACCCATGGAGCCCATAGCCCTGAATATCTATATGGCCATCCTTACCGGCCAGATTGATCTTGGAGCTGAGCAGCATGAATCTATGATACCTAGGCTTTCAGCAAGGTAACCAGGTAATCTACTATTGACCCCCAACCACAAGTCTCCTCTGGAAAAGGCTGATAGATGGCAAATCCACCCACTCTAGATTTGTGCCCTATCAAAGCTATTGATTAATTCTCACCATCTCTGATATCCACCAAGGTTTAAAATGTAATCAATGATTAATTTTAGCCAATTTGATCTCTATAAAAATACCTTTAACATCTTGAATTTTTTAAAATGTATTTACATTCTGTGCAACACACACCCAATGCCGGAGGAATGCAAGTAGGGACGAGAAGATGGCGGCGCGACGCAGCTCGCACGCCACTCCGAAGTGATATCGTATTTGTGAAGTAGCTACTGTGCACAATCTTGATTTGATGGAGACAGATGTGAGAAGCACGGAGGAACATCTGGAGAAACTTCTGAAATGCCCGCTTCGCTGCCACTGCTACTGTGCGATCGAGAATCTCCGGAGGGAAAGGACCCAAATCCTCGGCTTTGCCTATTACCTGTTGCCGGGGCCGGCGTCAAAGCACTCGGCAGAGATGGTACTCGGTGCTCAGTGTCGGAGGGCTGATTGTAACTATATGTTATAATTATGTGGTTTTTGTCAGTTTTTCAGTCTCGGTTTGTCTTGTGTTTCTGTGATATCATTCTGGAGGAACATTGTATCATTTCATAATGCATGCATTACTAAATGACAATAAATGAGGACTGTGTGTCCTCATAATCTAATCTAATCTAATCTAACTCAACTGGTCAGGTAACATCAATAGAAACGAATAAACAGGCGACATTTTGGGTTGTGACCCTTCATCAGGATGGGGAAGACGTCAGAATAAGAAGGTGTGGTGGGGGGAGGTGAAGGAGGACCACCTAGGTGCTGAGAGGTGAAGCGAGGTGGGTGGGGCAGGGGGATTAGGTAAGAAACTGGGAGGTTACCGCTTTATTAGGTACACCTGTACACCTGTTCATTAATGCAAATATCTAATCAGCCAATCATGTGTCAGCAACTCATTGCATAAAAGCATGCTGACACAGACAGGACATTCAGTTGCTGGTCAGACCAAATAACAGAATGGGGGAAGAAATGTGATCCAAGTGACTTTGACTGTGGAATGAGTTTTGGTGCTAGACGGGGTGGTTTGAGTATCTGAGAAACTGCTGGTCTCCTGGGATTTTCACACACAACAGTCTCTAGAGTTTACAGAGAATAGTGCGAAAAACACTTCTTTGGGTGAAAATACCTAGTTCATGAGAGAGATCAGAGGAGAATGATCAAACTGGTTCAAGCCGAGAGGAAGGTGACAGTAACTCAGATAACCACACAATATAACAATAGACAATAGACAATAGGTGCAGGAGTAGGCCATTTGGTCCTTCGAGCCAGCACCACCATTCACTGCGATCATAGCTGATCATCCACAATCAGTATCCAGTTCCTGCCTTATCCCCATAACCTTTAATTCTGTTATCTTTAAGAGCTCTATCCATCTTTTTCTTGAAAACATCCAGAGATTTGGCCTCCACTGCCTTCTGGGGCAGAGCATTCTGCATATTCACCACTCTCTGGGTGAAAATTTGTTCCTCAACTCTGTTCTAAATGGCCTACCCCTTATTCTTAAACTGTGGCCTCTGGTTCTGGACTCACCCATCAGCGGGAACATGTTTCCTGCCTCCAGCATGTCCAATCCCTTAATAATCTTATATGGTTCAATCAGATCCCCTCTCAGCCTTCTAAATTCCAGTGTATACAAGCCCAGTCGCTCCAATCTTTCAACGTATGACAGTCCCGCCATCCCGGGAATTAACCTTGTGAACCTACGCTGCACTCCCTCAATAGCAAGAATGTCCTTCCTCAAATTTGGAGACCAAAACTTCACACAATACTCCAGGTGTGATCTCACCAGGGCCCTGTACAGCTGCAGAGGGACCTCTTTGCTCTTATACTCAATTCCTCTCATTATGAAGGCCAGCATGCCATTAGCTTTCTTCACTGGCTGCTGTACCTGCATGCTTGCTTTCAGTGACTGATGTACAAGAACACCTAGATCTCGTTGTACTTCCCCTTTTCCTAACTTGACTCCATTTAGATAATAATCTGCCTTTCCTGTTCTTACCACCAAAGTGGATAACCTCACATTCATCCACATTAAACTGCATATGCCATGCATCTGCCCACTCACCCAGCCTGTCCAAGTCACCCTGCATTCTCATTTCTTTTTATTTTAAATACTTTTTATTAATTATTATTGAAAACCAACAACAAAGAAAAATACATCAAGATAATCAAGACAACATATCCATATGTAGAATAAGAGTTAAACTATCAAACAAACTGAACAGTATATCAATAATAATAAAAAAAACCAAAATGTTAAAACTATTTTTTTTGGAAAAAAGGAAAAAAGAACCCCTACTAACTAAAACAAAAAAAACCCCTAATAACAAAAAAAAAACGGGGAAAAAAAAACAATTTAGAGCACAAACCCAGAGCTATACGCCATATAAGCTTCCATAAAAAAAGACATCAATCCGCCAACTAAATCCATTTACCCAAGCATCAGAAAAGGACTATCTTAATTAACTCAAATCAAATGATAATAACGGGCAAAAGAACCCCACCTTTTCTCGAAGTCAAATCTAGGATCAAAAGTACAACTTCTAATTTTTTCTAAACTAAGACATAACATCACCTGAGAGAACCATTGCATCAAAGTGGGAGCAGAGGCATCTTTCCATTTTAATAAAATAGCCCTTCTGGCCGATAATGTGACAAATGCAATTATGTGTTGATCTGATATAGAAATACCGTGAATTTACTGAGAAATTATACCAAACAAAACTGTCAATTTATTAGGTTGTAAATTGATTTTTAAAGCTTTAGAAATTGTAGAAAAAATAGATTTCCAAAACTGTTTCCATACAGAACACGACCAAAACATATGTGTCAATGTAGCTATCTCAGTTTTACATCTATCACACTATTTACATTAGGAAACATTTTAGACAATCTCTCCTTTGTCAAATAATAACGATGTACAATTTTAAATTGAATTCGAGAATGACTGGCACAAATCGAAGAAGAGTTGACCAACTTCAATATTCACAACCAATCCTCTGTTATCAAGGTCCTGTTAAGCTCTCTTTCCCAATCTTGCTTAATCTTAAGTAAAGGATAGTTATCCTGTTGTAATAGTAAATTATACATTTTCCCAATGAAACCTTTCACTAAAGGGTTCATTTTTAAAATAGTGTCTAACAGGTCAGAATCTTGTATATATGGAAAATTACTTAAATAATCTTGTAAGAAATGTCTGACCTGAAGATATTGCAAAAGATGTGAATATGAGAGAGAATATTTAGTTACTAATTTCTCAAAGGACAAAAAATCGGCCTTCTTGAAACAAATTCATAAAGGAAAATGTTCCTTTATTCCTCCAAAGAGAAAAGGTAGGATCTCTAAGTGAAAGTTTAAATAATAGTTTTGATAAATTAAACTAAAAACGTTAATTTTTTTAAGATTTAAAAACTTACGAAACTGGTACCAGATTCGTAATGACTGCTTAATCATGGGATTTATATTTAGAATAGAAATTTTGGCTAATTGTACAGGTAAAGGAGCTCCTAATATCGAAGTTAAATAAAATTGTTTCACAATTTTCAATTCCAGATCAACCCATGGTGGTCGTTCCTTTTTATCGGTCCAATATAACCAAGAACACGCATAACATATATTAACCACCCAATAATACATTCTTAAATTAGGCAAAGTAAGACCTTCATCCCTTTTTAATTTTTGTAAATGACATTTTCCAATTATTGGTCTTTTATTACTCCAAACAGAAGATGAAACTGCATTCTCGTAACATCCTCCTCACATTTCACACTGCCACCCAGTTTTGTGTCATCTGTAAATTTGCTAATGTTACTTTTAATCCCTTCATCTAAATCATTAATGTGTATTGTAAACAGCTGCGGTCCCAGCACTGAACCCTGCGGTATCCCACTGGTCACTGCCTGCCATTCCGAAAGGGACCCATTAATCGCTACTTTTTGTTTCCTGTCAGCTAGCCAGTTTTCAATCCATGTCAGTACTCTTCCCCCAATACCATGTGCCCTAATTTTGCCCACTAATCTCCTAAGTGGGACTTTATCAAAGGCTTTCTGAAAGTCCAGATACACTACATCCACTGGCTCTCCCTTGTCCATTTTCATAGTTACATCCTCAAAAAATTCCAGAAGATTAGTCAAGCACGATTTCCCCTTCGTAAATCCATGCTGACTCAGACCTATCCTGTTACTGCCATCCAAATGTGTCATAATTTCATCTTTTATAATTGACTCCAGCATCTTTCCCACCACTGACGTCAGGCTAACCGGTCTATAATTCCCTATGCAGAAGAGCATCCCTGAATGCACAGCAGATTGAATCTTGAAGTGCATGGGCTACTTGTGCAGATGACCACAAACATACAGTGGCCACTTTATTAGGAAGCTCATTGGTGCATTTTATATTTTGTCTTCATAAAAGCAGACATAAATATTGAAACCATTTACTTTCTCTCGTGTAAGTTAATGGTGGTCTGGTAATTAGATGTCTCTTTGGCAAACCTTGTCATTTTATTTGTTAGCCTAATTTACAATGGAGGTTAATGGATCTGCAAAGCACTTAATGCTGTATCTTAAGAAGATGATCCCCAGCACCCTCTTGGGTTCTACTAGTGTGGACCCTGTAAGAGGTACCACATCCTAAAATGAAGTAAGAGCACATCTATTCTTGTCAGTCATCAAACTATCAATTGTAACACAAACCAAAATAAGTGGAACTAGCTTAATCCCCACTGGGCAGATACATTGAACTTCACTGTATGTTTCAATGTATACATGACAAATAGAGCTCATCTTTAATCTTTATTATTTTCATTACAGTGATGTGACTGTCGAAGATCTTTGCCCATATTGTGAAGAAAGATAAAGATATTGAACTAATAATTTAACTAATTGTATTATTTGAACTTTAGGGATGAGTTTGAGTAATATGTTGAAACCATTAATTTTGGTTGCATTTCAAATATTTCTTGTTAATAAAGAATATATTGCTACACTTTTTGCAAATGCTTTAGTTTCCCCCTCCCCCCATTTTGAATAATTCCCATACATGAATGGAAATTACTCCTATTGCTCCGATCACAGTAAATGCATCTCCATACTTAAATTATTACTTTTAACATCGTTAAAGATAATCTTTTTCTGTTAAATCCATCCTGGCATAAAGCTGTCTGGTCACGATGCAATCAGTCTGTTAGGCAGTATTATACTGAGAATGAAATAAATAAAGGAAACCCTGCAGGATTTAAAGCATTCTTTCAGCCACCAACCATGATCAGTTAAAGGCATGGCAGATTTATATGTTTCATCTTATCTGTGCTCTGCAGGAGTCTGCGATTTAAATGGATGCAGTCATGCCTTTTAGTCATTTGACCATGATAATTTAATACCAAAAATACAATCTCTCAGTGACTGCTCCACACAACCTTTTTAATGGATAGAAACAGCATGAATGATTGATGTATTGATGGGGAATTTTGGAGTGCAATGCAAAAAATAAAGTATGTTCATTTAATAGTATCCTCTTGTTTACATCTCAAGGCTCCAGAGGCAGCGCATATCTCATGAGATGACGAGAAACCAATATCCATGGAGTGCTATAGAAAACATCTTTAATAAACAGTAAACACTGTGTAATGTGGCTCCCTTGTGTTCCTCTTTTTTTGAACATTAGGTCAGTAAGAAGATTTGATTAGTTGTCCATAGTGGGTTATATCTAATTAAACCTTTGTATAACATTATTTAAGATTTACAGATAGTCTATAGCTCTGAGCAATCTAAACTGATTTTATTAGTTAATGCCAATTAGGATACAAATTGCCAATAAGATCTTTAACAATGCCACTTTCTCCAATTCTAATATTACCTTCCTGCTGTAATAAATAATTTATTGATAAATATTACTAAGGTAGTGTATAGCTACTGTGCTGTTATAATTGTGTATGTGTCTGTATTATAATTGTAATATTTGTATGGGTGTACATTAGAACCATAATAAAATTACAATTTTTTTTAACTTTATTCAACTAAATTCCTTAGGTTGTCAGTTTACAAGTAATAATACATGAGGATAATACTAAAATAAAGGTCATTGATCAAGAAAAGCAAATGTTTTTGCTCAATTATAGGTACCTGATAGTGTATGTATACCGAGTTGAGGATTCTTCCTTGCTTTCTTATTGCACAGTTAGAGCAGTGGGGATGACAGGCAGGATAGTGGAATGATCCTCTTGTGGGATGTGGGAAGGCAGGGAGACTGCCAGTGTCTCTGATAACTTCACCTGCAAGAAGTGCATCCAGCTGCAGCTTCGAACGGACAGTGTTCTGGAACTGGAGCTGTAAAGGGATGAACTGCAGATCATTTGGGAGGCTGAGGGGTTGGTTGACAGGACATACTCACTGGTAGTTACACCCAGGGAGCTAGACACTGGTAACTGGGTGATCAGCAGGAGTGGGGAAGAGATAGCCAGCCGGTGCTGAGTCACACTGTGAGTGTTCCCCTCAACAACTGGTATGCCACTTTGGATACTGCTGGGAGATGACCGAGCAGAGGAAAGACACATTGGTCAGGTCTCTGGCATTGAGGCTGGCTTCAAAGTTCAGAAGGAAGGGAAGCAGGGAAAATTGGTGAGTTTTAGTGATAGGGGAACAAAAGTGAGATTCTGTGGATGGGAGTGAGGTTTCCCGATGGCATGTTACCCCTAGGTGCCAGGAAAATCTTGGACTGAGTCCACAACAATCATAAGAGAGAGGGTGAGCAGCCAGAGGTCATGGTTCACATTGGTAACAATGATGTAAGTAGGAGGGATAGCGAGGTCCTGCAAAGTGAATTGAATTCATGTAGTTAGGTGCTAAATTAAAAGACAGGACCTCCAGGGTTGTGATCTTAGCTACTCATGCCACGTGCTAGTGAGGCAAGAAATAGGAGGTTTAACATGTGGCTAAAGAGATGTTGCAGGAGGAGGACTTCAGGTTTTTGGGTTATTGGGCTCTATTCCGGGGAAGGCGGGACCTGTATAGAACAGATGGCTTACACCTGAACTGAAAGGGAACTGATATCCTCGCAGGACGATTTGCTGGTGATGCATGGTGGGGGGTGGGGCGGCTGGGGAGAGGATTAAACTGTTGCAGTGGGATGGGAATCAGAGCGCCAGAACAGATAATGGAGAGGATGTGGAGACAGATGTTGTAAAGACCACAAAGTTAGAAATCAAAAGGTTGAGCATGTGTGAGTAATATCCTGAACTGAGTATATTTCAATGCAAGGAGTATTGTAGGAAAAGCGCTTGAGCTTAGGGCATGGATCAGCACATAGAATTACGACATTGTAGTCATTAGTGACACTTGGTTACAGGAGGGGCAGGACTGCCAGCTCAGTATTCCAGGGTTCCGTCGTTTTAGACATGACAGAGTGGGAGGGGTTAAAGGGGGATCAATGCCATTACTTGTCAGGGAAAATGTCATGGCAGTGCTAAGACAAGACAGACTGGAGAGCTCATCTAGTGAAGCTTTATGGGTAGAAGTGAGGAATAAGAAAGGTATGACCACATTAATGGGATCATATTATAGACTGTTCAACAGTTTGAGCGATTTAAGGGAGCAAATTTATAGAGAAATTGCTGACTGTTTCATGAAACATAAAGTTGTGATTTTACTTTCCACATATTGACTGGAAATCCCATACTGTGAAAAGACTAGATGGGATAGAGTTTGTCAAATGTGTTCAGAAAAGTTTCCTTAATCAGTACATAGAAGTCCCATTGAGAGAGAGTGCAATTCTTGATCACCTATTAAGTAAAGAGACAAGGCAGGTGACAGAAGTCTGTGTAGGGGAAAACTTTGTATCGAGTGATCATAATGCCATTAGTTTCAAAGCAATTTTGGAAAAAGATAGGTTTGGTCCACAGGTTGAGGTTGTAAATCGGAGAAAAGAGGTGCATTGCATGTATAGGCAGGTAGGAACAATTGAGGTACTTGAGGAGTATAAAAATGCAAGAGAACACTTAAGAAGGAAATTATGGAGAGAAAACAAGACATGAGGTTGCTCTAGCAGACAAGGTGAAGGAGAATCCTAAGGGATTCTACAGATATATTAAGAGTGAAAGGACAGCAGGGGCCTCTGGAAGATCAGACTGGTAATCTATGCTCGGAGCCAAAAGAGATTGAGAAGATCTTAAATGGGTTTTTTGCATTCTGTGTTTACTCAAGATGGACACAGAATCTATGGAGGTGAAGCAAAGAAGAAGCGAGGTCATGGATCCATACAGATTAGAGGAAAGGAGGTGGTTGCTGTCTTAAGGCAAAGTAGGGTGGATAAATGCCCAGGTATTCCCTCAGATCCTGTAAGAGGCAGGTGCAGAAATTGCAGGGGACATAGCAGAGATACTTAATACGCGATTAGCCATGGGTGAGGCACTAGATGATTGGAAGATAGATCATGTTCCGTTGTTTGAGAAATGCTCTAAGAATAAACCCGATATCAGCAGTGGGAAAGTTATCAGAAGGTGTTATAAGGGACCGGATATATAATAATTGGATAGACAGGAACTGTTTAGGGATAACCAACATGGCTTTGTGCATAGTAATTTGTGTTTAACCAATCTATTGAGTTTTTCAAGGAAGTTATTAGGAAAGTTGATGAAGGTAAAGCAGCGAAAGTTGTCTACAAGGTGAATGGTAGGGTACTGAGGAGTGCAGTAGAACAGAGGGATCTGCAAATACAGTCCCATATATCCTTGAAAGCATTGTCACATGTAGATGGAAAGCTTTTGGCATATTGGCCTTCATAAATTAATGCTCTGAGTACAGGAGTTGAGATCTTATGTTTACATTGTATGGGATGTTGCTGAGGTCTAATTTGGAGTATGTTGTTCAGTTTTAGTCACTTACTTACAGGAAAAAATATAGATAAGATTGACAGAATGCAGAGAAAATTTACAAGGATGTTGCTAGAACTTCAGGACCTGAGTTATAGGAAAAGTTTGAAAAGGTTAGGAGGTTATTCTTAAAAGGTTGATGATTGAGGCAGATTTGATAATGGTATACAAAATTACAAAGGGTATATGGTATTACAGGAAAGATACAAGCATGAAGGGAGGCTTGGCTGTTTGACAGGATCAAAGAGTGAGAATAAAGGGAGCCTTCTCTGATTGACTGCTGGTGACTTGTCATGTTCAACTGAGGTTTGGTAACTAGAAGTCATGAGTTAAGGGTGAAAGTTGAAATGTTTAAGGGGAACAAGTAGAACAGATAAAGGGGAATCGGTGGATGTACTTGGATTCTATGAAAGCCTTTGACAAGATGCCCCACATGAGGCTGCTTAACAAGAGAACAGTCCATGGTATCACAGGAAAGATACTAGTATGAAGAGTTGATTGGCTGTTTGGCAGGAAGCAAAGAGTGGGAATAAAGTGAGCTTTTTCTCATTGGCTGCTGGTGATCCATGGTGTTCCAAGGTGGTCTGTTCTGGCACTGCTTCTTTTTTCATTATATGTTAATGATTTGGTTGATGGAATTGAGGATTTTGTTGCAAAGTTTGTGGATGATACAAGGATAGATGGAGGGGCAGGTAGAGTTGAAGAAGCAGAGAGGCTGCAATAGGGCTTTGACAGATCAGGAGAATGGGCAAGAAAATGGCAGATGAAATAGTGTTGGGAGTATACTTTCATGGAAGGAAGAAAGGCCCATCCTATGTCTCCATCTGTCATCTGTCCCAAAGTCACAACACCTCCACAGATTGTGTTCATCAATACTCTCACTCAATGAACAACACCTCCCGCTACCATAACTATTAATAACCTCTCTCAATGAGCAACAACTCCCCATACCATATCAATCGAAACACTCTCCCAATGAGAAACACCTCCTCATACCAATTCCACCAACACCCTCTCTGAATGAACAACATTTCCCCATACTGTCTCCAACAACACTCCTTCCCAATGAACAATACCCTCTCTGAAAGAACAACACTTCCCCATACCAGCTCAATCAACACACTCTCCTAAAGAACACATTCCTACACTGTCTCCATCCACACATTCACCCAATATCATAACACTTCTGCATACCATCTCCATCAAGACCCTCTCCCAATGAACAACACTTCCACTTATCGTCTCCATTAATACTCTCACCCAATGTCACAACATGAGCAACACCACCCCATACCATCTCCATCAAAACCCTCACCCAATGTCACAACACATCCCATACCAGCTCAATCAACACCTTCTCCTAAAGAACAACACCTCCCCATACCGTCTCCATCAACACTCTCACCCAATGTCACAACACCTCAGCATAACATCTCCATAGAAACCCTCTCCCAAAGAAAAACACCTCCTCTTGCCATTTCTATCAACACCCTCACTGAATAAACAACAATTCAGCATACTATCTCCATCCAGACCCACTCCCAATGAACAACACCTCCCCATACCATCTCCATCTACACCCTCACCCAATGTCACAACACTTCCCTGTACTGTCTCCATCAAGATTCTTTTCCAATAAACAGCACTTCCCTGTACCATCTACATCAACACCCTCTCCCAATGAACACCAACTCCCCATACTGTCTCTATCAACAGTCTCATCCAATGGCAAAAAACCTCCCATACTATCTCCATCAACACCCTCTCCTAACGTCACAACACTTCCACATACCATCTCCATCAACACTCTCATCATGAACAACACCTCCCCATATCATCTCCATCAACAGGCTGTCCCAATGACATAGCACCTCCCCATACCTTCTCTGTCAACACCATCTCCAAATGAAAAACACCTCCCCATAACGTCTCCATCAACACCCTCTTCCAATCAACAAAACCTCCCCATACCGTCTCCATCAAAACTTCCTCCGATGAAAAACACCTCCCCATAGTGTCTTCATCAACACACTCCCCCAATGAACAACACTTCCCTATACCGTCTCCATGAACATCTTCACCCAAGGTCACAACAGTTCCCTATACCGGTCCCTTCAACACCCTTTTCCAATCAACAGCACTTCCCCATACCGCCTCCATCACCACCCTTCTCCACTGAACAACACTTACCCTTACATTCTCCATCAACACCCTCTCCCAATGAACAACACTTCCCCATACAGTCTCCACCGACACCCTCTCCCGAGGTCACAACACTTCCTCATACAAGCTCAATCAACACCCTCTCCTAAAGAACAACATCTCCCCATACCGTCTCCATCAACACTCTCACTCAATGTCACAATACTTCCCCATACAGTCTCCATCAACACCCTCTCCCAATGTCACAATACTTCAGCATAAGGTCTCCAAAGAAACCCTCTCCCAATGAAAAGCACCTCCTCATACCATTTCTGTCAACACCCTCTCTGAAGGAACAACACTTCCCCATACTGTCTCCATCAACACCCTTTCCCAATGAACAACAACTTCCCATACTGTCTCTATCAACACAATTTCCCAATGAACAATACTTCCCCATACCATCTCCACCAACACCATCACCCAATGTCACAACACTTCCCAATACCATCTCCATCAAAACACCCTCTCCCAATGAACAACATCTCCCCAACCATCTCCATCAACACTCTCACGCCATGTCACAACACTCCCCAATACCGTCTCCATCAACACTCTCACACAAGGTCACAACACTTCACCATACAGCCTCCATCAGCACCCTCTCCCAATGTCACAACACTTCAGCATAACGTCTCCGTAGAAACTCTTGCCCAATGAAAAAAAACCTCCTCATACCATTTCCGTCAACACCCTCTCTGAATGAACAACACTTTCACGTACTGCCTCCATCAACACCCTTTCCCAGTGAACAACAACTTCCCATACTGTCGCTATCAACACAATTTCCCAATGAACAACACTTCCCCATACCATCTCCACCAAAACCATTACCCAATTTCACAACAATCCCCCATACATTTTCCATCAACACCCTCTCTGAATGAACAACACTTCCACATACTGTCTCCATCAACACCCTTTCCCAATGAACAACAACTCCCCATAGCGTCTCCATCAACAACCTCAGCCAACATCACAACACTTTCCCATTCTATCTCCCTCAACGCTTACACCCAATGTCACAACACCTTCCCATACTGTCTCCATCAACATGCTGTCCCAATGAAAAGCACCTCCTCATACCATCTCCATGAACACCTTCCAAATGAACAACACCTCAATATACCATGTCCATCAACACCCTCTCTCAGTTAACAACACCTCCCCATAACATCTCCATCAACACACTCTCCCAATGAACAACACTTTCTCATACCGTTTTGCTCAACAACCTCAGCCAACGTCAGAACACTTCCCCATTCTATCTCCATCAAGACCCTCTCCTGATGAACTGCACTTCCCTGTACTGTCTGCATCAACACTCTCTCATGATAAACAACACTTCCGCATACCATCTCAATCAACACAATCTACTAATGATCAACACCTCTCCATACCTTCTCCATCAAAACCGTCTCCCAATGAACAACACCTCCCTATACCGGCTCAATCAGCACCATCTCCCAATCAACAACACTTCCCCATACTGTCTTCATCAGCACCCTCTCCCAAGGTCACAACACTTCAGCATAACGTCTCTGTAGAAACTCTTGCCCAATGAGAAAAACCTCCTCATACCATTTCCGTCAACATCCTCTCTGAATGAACAACACTTCCACATACTGTCTCCATCAACATCCTTTCCTAATGAACAGAACTTCCCCATACCATCTCCTTCAACCCACTCTCCCAATGAACAACACTTTCCCATACCATTTCCATCAACAACCTCAGCCAACGTCACAACACTTCCCCATACTGTCTCCATCAATACCCTCTCCCAATGTACAGCACTTCCCTGTACCAGCTCAATCAACACAATCTCCCAATCAACAACACTTTCCCATACTGTTAGCATTAGCACCCTCTCCCAAGGTCACAACATTTCATCATAACGTCTCCATAGAAACCCTATCCCAATGGAAAACACCTCCTCATACCATTTCCTTCAACACCCTCTCTGAATGAACAACTCTTCCCGATAGCATCTCCATCAACACCCTCTCCCAATGAAAAGCACCTCCCCATAACGTCTTCATCAACACACTGTCCCAATGACATAAAACCTCCCCATACCTTTTCCGTCAACACCCTCTCCCAATGAAAAACACCTCCCCATAATGTCTCCATCAACACTCTCACCCAATGTCACAACACCTCCCCATACTGTATCCATCAACACGCTGTCCCAATGAACAACACCTCCCCATGCCGTCTCCATCAAAACCTTCTCCAATGAAAAATACCTCCCCATAGTGCCTTCATCAACACCCTCTCACAATGAAAAAACAATTCCCCATACCATCTCCATCAACACCTTCACCCAATGTCATAACGCTTCCCTATACCGGCCCCATTAACACCCTTTCCTAATCAACACTTCCTGATACCGTCTCCATCACCACCCTACTCCAATGAACAACGTTTCCCCACACATTCTCCAACAACGCCCTCTCCCAATGAACAAAAGCTCCCCATACCATCTCCGTCAACACACACTCCAATGAAAAACTCCTCCCCATAACATCTCCATCAACACCCTCTCACAATCAACAACACCTCCCCATACCATCTCCATCAGCACTCTCACACAATGTCACAACACCTCCCCATACTGTATCCATCAATACACTGTCCCAATGAACAACACCTCCCCATACCATCTCCATCAAAACCTTCTCCAATGAAAAACTCCTCCCCATAGTGCCTTCATCAACACCCGCTCCCAATGATCAGCACTTCCCCATTCCTTCTCCATGAACATCCTCACCCAATGTCACAACACTTCCCCATACCTACTCCATCAACACCCTCTTCCAATGAACAGCGCTTCCACATACCATCTCCGCCACCCTCTCCCAATGAACAGCTCCCCATACTGTCTCTATCAACACAATTTCCCAATGAACCACACTTCCCCATACCATCTCCACCAACACCATCACCCAATGTCACAACACTTCCCCATACTGTCTCCATCAACACCCTCTCCTAATGAACAGCACTTCCACATACCATTTCCGCCACCCTCTCCCAATAAACAACAACTCCCCATAGCGTCTCCAATAATGCTTTCACCCAATTTCACAACACATTCCCATACTGTCTCCATCAACACGCTGTCCCAATGAGCAACACCTCCCCATACTATCTCCATTAAAACCTTCCCAATGAACAACACCTCCATACTCTTTCCATCAACACCCTCTCCCAATGAACAACACATCCCTATACCATGTCCATGAACACCCTCTCCCAATTAACAACTCTTTACCATACCATTTCCATCAACACCCTCAGCCAATGTCACAACACTTCCCAATGTTGTCTCCATCAAGACATTCTCCCAATGAACTGCACTTCCCTGTACCGTCTGCATCAACACTCTCTCATGATAAACAACACTTCCCCATACCGTCTACTTCAATACCCTCACCCAATGTCACAACACCTCCCCATACCTTCTCCATTAACACCCTCTCCCAATGAACCACACCTCTTTATACCAGCTGAATCGACACCCTCTCCTAAAGAACAACATCTCCTCATACGGTCTCCATCAACAATCTGACCTAATGTCACAACACATCCCCATACAGTCTCCATCAACACACTCTCCCAATGTCACAGCACTTCAGCATAATGTCTCCATAGAAACCCTCTCCCAATGAAAAACACCTCCTCGTACCATTTCCCTCAATGCAATCTCTGAACGAAAAAATCTTCTGCCAGCGTCTCTATCAACACCCTCTTCCAATCAACAACACCTCCCCATATCGTCTCCATCAACACTCTCACCCAATTACACAACACCTCCCCATACTGTATCCATCAACATGCTGTCCCAATGAACAACACCTCCCCATACTGTCTCCCTCAAAACCTTCTCCAATGAAAAACACCTCCCCATAGTGCCTTCATCAACACCCTCTCCCAATGAACAGCACTTCCCTTCACCATCTCCATGAACACCCTCACCCAATGTCACAACACTTCCCTATACCAGCCCCATCAACACCCTTTCCCAATGAACAACACTTCCCCATACCGTCTCCATCACCACACTCCTCCAATGAACAGCACCTCCCCATAGAGTTTCTATGCACACCCTATCCCAAAGAACAACACTTCCACATTCCGTCTCCACCAACATCCTCTCACAATGTCAAAACACTTCCTCAACAATCTCAATGAACACCCTCTCCCAATGTCACAACACTTCAGCATAAAGTCTCCATAGAAACCTCTCCCAATGAAAAACACCTCTTCATACCATTTCCGTCAACACCCTCTCTGAATGAACAACACTTCCACATGCTGCCTCCATCAACACCTACTCCCAATGAACAACACTTCCGCATACCGTCTCAATCAACACTCTTTCCCAATGAACAACAACTCCCCATAGAGTCTCTATCAACACAATTTCCCAATGAACAAAACTTCCCCATACCGTCTCCACCAACACCCTCTCCCAATTATCAGCGCTTCCCCATACTGTCTCCGGCACCCTCTCCCAACGAAAAACAACTCCCCATTGTGTCTCCATCAACTCCCTCTCCCAATCAACAACACCACCCCATTTCGTCTCCATCAACTCTTTCACCCAATTTCACAACAACTTCCCATACTGTCTCCATCAACACGCTGACCAATGAACTACACCTCCCCATACCATCTCCATCAACACCCTCTCCCAATGAACAACACTTTCCCATACCGTTTCCATCAGCACCCTCACCCAATGTCACAACACATCCCTATACAGTCTCCATCAACACACTTTCTCAAGTTTACAACACTCTGCATAACGTCTCCATAGAAACCCTCTCCCAATGAAAAACACCTCCTCATACCATTTCCGTCAACACCCTCTCTGAATGAACAACTCTTCCCCATGGCGTCTCCATCAACACCATCTCCCAATGAACACTTCCCCATACCATCTCTATAAACACCTTCTCTGAAAGAAAAACACTTCCCCATACCATCTCCACCAACACCATCATCCAATGTCACAACACCTTCCCATACTGCCTCCATCAACACACTGCCCCAATGAACAACACCTCCACATACCGTCTCCATCAACACCCCCTCCCAATCCACAACACTTCCCCTTACCATCTGCATCAACACTCTCACCCAATGAACAACACTTCCCCATACCATCTCCATCAACACCCCCTCCCAATCCACAACACTTCCCCTTACCATCTGCATCAACACTCTCACCCAATGAACACTTCCCCATACCATCTCCATCAACACCTTCTCCGAAAGAAAAACACTTCCCCATACCATCTCCACCAACACCATCATCCAATGTCACAACACCTTCACATACTGCCTCCATCAACACACTGTCCCAATGTACAACACCTCCACATACCATTTCCATGAACACCTTCCAAATGAGCAACACCTCAATATACCATGTCCATCAACACCCTCTCCCAATTAACAACACCTCCGCATAACATCTCCATCAACACACTCTTCCAATGAACAACACTTTCCCATTTACCGCTTCGCTCAACAACCTCAGCCCACGTCACAACACTTCCCCATTCTATCTCCATCAAGACCCTCTCCCAATGAACAGCACTTCCCTGTACTGTCTGCATCAACACTCTCTCATGATAAACAACACTTCCCTGTACCATCTCCATCAATGCCCTCACCCAATGTCACAACACCTCCCCATACCTTCTCCATTAACACCCTCTCCCAATGAACAACACCACTTTATACCAGCTGAATCAACACCCTCTCCTAAAGAAAAACATCTCCTCATACGGTCTCCATCAACAATCTCACCCAATGTCACAACACATCCCCATACAGTCTCCATCAATACACTCTCCCAATGTCACAACACTTCAGCATACCGCCTCCATAGAAACCCTCTCCCAATGAAAAACACCTCCTCGTACCATTTCCGTCAACACCCTCTCTCAATGAACAACTCTTCCCCATAGCATCTCCGTCAACACCCCCTTCCAATAAACAACTCTTTCCCATACCGTCTCCATCAACACCCTCTCCCAATGAACAACACCTGCCCATACCATCTCCATCAACACCCTCTCCCAATGAACAACACTCCCCATACCGTCTCCACCAACACTCATTCTCAATGAACAACTCGCCACCCCGTCCCTGTCAACACTCTCTCCTAATCAACAACACCTCCCAATATCGTCTCCATCAACACTCTCATTCAATGTCAAAATACGTCCCCATACTGTCTTCATCAACATGTTGTCCAACTGAACAGCACTCTCTCCCAATGTCACAACACTTCCACATACCATCTCCATCAACACTGTCATCATGAACAACACCTCCCCATATCGTCTCCATCAACACGCTGTCCCAATGACACAACACCTCCTCATACCTTCTCCATCAAAACCCTCTCCCAATCATCAACACCTCCCCATATTGTCTCCATCAAAGCTTTCACCCAATTTCATAGCACCTTCCCATATTGTCTCTATCAATGCGCTGTCCCAAAGAACAACACCTCCCCATACCATCTCCATCAAAAACCTCCCAATGAACAACACTTCCCCATGCTCTTTCCATCAACACTCTCTCCCAATAAACAACACATCCATACACCATGTCCTTCAACACCTTCTCCCAATTAACAACACCTCCCCATACCATCTCCATCAACACCCTCTCCCAATGAACAACGCTTTCCCATACCGTTTCCATCAATACCCTCAGTCAATGTCACAACACTTCTCCATACTGTCTCCATCAAGACCCTCTCCCGATGAACAACATTTCCCCGTACCATCTGCATCAACACCCTCTCATGATAAACAACACTTCCTCATACCATCTCCAACAAAACCCTCTCACAATGACCGACACCTCTCCATACTGTTTACAAAAACACCTTCTCCCAACAAACACCACATCCCCATACCTTTTCCATCAAAACCCGCTCCCAATCAACAACACTTCCTCATACCATCTCCACCAATACCCTCTCCCAATGTCACAACACTTCCCTCTATCGGCTCCATAAACACCCTCTCCAATGAACAACAGTTCCCTATACTGTCTCCATCAACACGCTCCCCTCATGAATAGCACTCCCCTATACTAACCCCATAAACAACGTCTCCCAATGAACAACTCTTCCCATATCTTCTCCATCAGCAACCTCACCCAATGAACAACACATCACTCAGTTCTGAATGAGGAGGAGAATCAGGAGGAGAAGATGGTGGTGCGACAGCAGCGCGCAGGGTCTCTACGGTGATTGATATCTATAATCTGTCAAGTAGGGGACCGTGCACAATTCTGATTTGATGGAGATGGACGTGAGAGTATGGAGGAACATCTGGAAAACTTCTGAAATGCTGGCTGCGCTGTGGCTGCTACTGTGTGGTAACCAGAATCTCCAGAACAGAAGGCCCCGAATCCTCGGCTTTGCTTGTTTCAGCAGCCGGGGCTAGGTCGAAGGTGCTCGGCAGAGGATGGCACTCGGGAGGCTGTATCAGAGGGGCTGGTCGGAGGCTCGAAGTTTTTGGACGGACGGACTCAGTGTCGGCTGTGGTCAGCTGCTTCCAAGGCATCGGCAAGTTGATGGTGCTTGGACGTTTATGGCAGGTAGTTTCTTCCTTTTGCTGCCATTATCGGGGACCCAGGAGTCGATCGACTTGGGGACCTGCCAGACTTTTTTTACCGTTCCCGTGGTTTGTTCTTCATCAAATTATGGTATTGCTTTACACTGCTGTAACTATATGTTATAATTATATGGTTCTGTCAGTGTTAGTCTTTGGTTTGTCCTGTTTCCTGTGATATCACGCCAGAGAAACATTGTATCGTTTCTCAATGCATGTATGCATTTCTAGATGGCAATAAAAGAGGACTGTGTGTTCTCATTATCTAATCTAATCTAATCTAAACCCCATACCCTCTCCACCTCCACCCATCCCCAATGAACAACGTCTCCCCATACCATCTCCATCGAAACCCTATCCCAATGAAAATCACGTCCCCATACCGAATCCATCAACACTATCTCCTAATGTCACAACACCTCCCCATACCATCTCCATCAACACCCTCTCCCAATGAACAACACTTCTCCATACCATCTCCATCAACACTCCCACTCCATGTCACAACACTTTCCTCTACCAGCTCCTTCAACACCCTCTCCCAATGAACAACAATTCCCCATACCATGTACTCCAAGGCCTTCAGCCAATGAGCGGCATTTCCGCTAACCGTCTCCATCAACACCCCCTCCCGATCCACAACACTTCCGCTTACCATCTCCATCAACACCCTCACCCAATGAACAACACCGCCCCATACCGTCTCCATTAACACCCCCTCCCAATTCACAACACTTCCCCTTACCATCTGCATCAACACTCTCAGCCAATGAACAACACCGTCCCATACCGTCTCCATCAACACCCCCTCCCAATATACAACACTTCCCCTTACCATCTCCATCAACACTCCAACCCAATGAACAACACCGCCCCATACCGTCTCCATCAACACCCCCTCCCAATCCACAACACTTCCCCTTACCATCTCCATCAACACCTTCACCCAGTGAACAACACCGTCCCATACCGTCTCCATCTACACCCCCTCCCAATCCATAACATTTCCCCATAACGTCTGCATCAACAATCTCAGCCAATGAACAACACGGCCCCATACTGTCTCCATCAACACCCCCTCCCAAGCCACAACACATCCCCTTACCATCTGAATCAACACTCTCATCCAATGAACAACACCGCCCCATACCGTCTCCATCAACACCCCCTTCCAATCCACAACACTTCCCCTTACCATCTCCATCAACACCCTCACCCAATGAACAACACCGCCCCATACCGTCTCCATTAACACCCCCTCCCAATTCACAACACTTCCCCTTACCATCTGCATCAACTCCCAATGAACAACATCACCCCATACCATCTCCATCAACACCCCCTCCCAATCATCAACACTTCACCTTACCATCTCCATCAACACCCGCTCCCAATCCACAACACTACCGCTTACCGTCTCCATCAGCAGCCCCTCCCAACGCACAATATTTCCCCTTACCATCTCCATCAACCTTCTCACCCAATGAACAACACCGCCTCATACGGTCTCCATCAACACCCCCTCCCAATCCACAACACTTCCCCTTACCATCTGCATCAACACCCTCTCCCAATGAGCAACACCGCCCCATACTGTCTCCATCAACACCCCCTCCAAATCCACAACACTTCCCCTTACCATCTCCATCAACACTCTCACCCAATGAATAACACCTCCCCATACTGTCTCCATCAACAGCCCCTCCCAATCCACAACACTTCCCCTTACCATCTCCATCAACACTCTCACCCAATGAACAACAGCGCCCCATACCATCTCCATCAACACACCCTCCCAATCCACAACACTTCCCCTTACCATCTGCATCAAGACTCTAACCCAATGAACAACACCGCCCCATACAGTCTCCATCAACACCCCCTCCCAATCCCCATCACTTCCCCTTACCATCTCCATCAACATTCTCACACAAGGAATAACACCGCCCCATTATATCCATCAACCGCCCCCCCGCAATCCACAACACTTCCCCTTACCATCTGCATCAACACTCTCAACCAATGAATAACACCGCCCCATACCGTCGCCATCAACACCACCTCCCAATCATCAACACTCCACCTTACCATCTCCATCAACACTCTCACCCAATGAACAACACCGACCCACACCGTCTCCATCAACACCCGAACCCAATCCACAACAATTCCACTTACCATCTGCATCAACACCCTCTCCCAATCCTCAACACTTCTCCTTACCATCTGCATCAAGACTCTCACCCAATGAACAACACTGCCCCATACCGTATCCATCAACTCCCCCTCCCAATCCACAACACTTCCCCTTACCGTCTCCATCAACACTCTCAACCAATGAATAACACCTCCCCATACTGTCTCCATCAACAGCCCCTCCCAATCCACAATACTTCCCCTTACCATCTCCATCAACACTCTCACCCAATGAACAACAGCGCCCCATACCGTCTCCATCAACTCCCCCTCCCAATCCTCAACACTTCCGCCTACCGTCTCCATCAACATTCTCACCCAATGAACAACAACAGCCCATACCGTCTCCATCAACACCCCCTCCCAATCCACAACACTTCCCCTTATCATCTCCATCAACACTCTAACACAATGAACAACACCGCCCCATACCGTCTCCATCAACACCCCCTCCTAATCCACAACACTTCCCCTTACCATCTGCATCAACACTCTCACCCAATGCACAACACCGCCCGATACCGAATCCATCCACACCCAGTCCCAATCCACAACACTTCCCCTTACCATCTGCATCATCACCCTTACCCAATGAACAACACCGCCCCATACCGTCTCCATCAACACACCCTCCCAATCCACAACACTTCCCCTTACCATCTCCGTCAACACACTTAACCAATGAACAACAACGCCCCATACCGTCTCTATCAACACCCCCTCCTAATCCACAAAACTTCCCCTTAACAACTGCATCAACACTCTCACCCAATGAACAACACCGCCCCATACCATCTCCATCAACACCCCCTCCCAATCCCCAACACTTTCCCTTACCATCTGCATCAACACCCAATGAACAACACCGCCCGATACGGTCTCCATCAACACCGCCTCCCAATCCTCAAAACTTCACCTAGCCATCTCCATCAACACTCGCACGCAATGAACAACACTGCACCATACCGTCTCCATCAGCAGCCCCTCCCAATCCACAACATTTCCCCTTACCATCTCCATCAACACTCTCACCCAATGAACAACACCGCCCCATACAGTCTCCATCAACAGGACCTCGCAATCCACAACACTTCCCCTTACCATCTGCATCAACACTCTCACCCATTGAACAACACGGCCCCATACCGTCTAATCAACAGCACCTCCCAATCCACAGCACTTCCCCTTAACATCTGCATCAAGACTCTAACCCAATGAACAACACCGCCCCATACCGACTCCATGAACACCCCCCTCCCAATCCCCATCACTTCCCCTTACCATCTCCATCAACACTCTCACCCAAGGAACAACACCGCCCCATAACGTCTCCATGAACACACCCTCCAAATCCACAACCCTTCCCCTTACCATCTCCATCAACACTCTCACCCAATGAACAACACCGCCCCATACCGTCTCCATCAACAACCCCTCCCAATCCACAACACTTCCCCTTACCATCTCCATCAACACTCTAAAACAATGAACAACACCGCCCCATACCGTCTCCATCAACACACCCTCCCAAACCATAAAACTTCACCTTACCAACTCCATCAACACTCTCAGCCAATGAACAACACAGCACCATACCGTCTGTATCAACACCCCCTCCAAATCCACAACACATCCCCTTACTATCTGCATCAACACTCTCAGCCAATGAACAACACTGCCCCATACCGTCTCCGTCAAAACACCCTCCCAATCCACAACACTTCCCCTTACCATCAGCATCAACACTCTCACCCAATGAACAACACCTCCCCATAACGTCTCCATCAACACCGCCTCCCAATCGTCAACGCTTCCCCTGACCATCTCTATCAAAACCCTCTCCGAATGAACAACACCTCCCCATACCGTCTCCGTCAACACCCCCTCCCAATCCACAACACTTCCTCTTACCATCTCCATCAACACTCTCACCCAATGAACAACACTGCCCCATTCTGGCTCCATCAACACCCCCTCCCAATCCACAGCACTCCCCCTTACCATCTCCATCAACTCTCTCACCCAATGAACAACACCGCCCCATACCGTCTCCATCAACACAACCTCCCACTCCATAACACTTCCCCTTACCATCTCCAACAACACCCTGTCCCAATGAAGAACACCTCCCCATACCGCCTCCATCAACACCCCCTCACAATCCACAACACTTCCTCTTACCATCTGCATCAACACTCTCACACAATGAACAACACCGCCCGATACCGGCTCCATCAACACCCTGTCCCAATCAACAACACTTCCCCTTACCATCTGCATCAACACTCTCACCCAATGAACAACACCTTCCCATACCGTCTCCATCAACACCCCCTCCCAATCCACAACACTTCCCCTCACCATCTCCACCAACACATTCTCCCAATGAACAACACCTCCCCATACCGTCTCCATCAACACCCCCTCCCAATCCACAACACTTCCCCTTACCATCTCCATCAACTCTCTCACACAATGAACAACACCAGCCCATACCGGCTCCATCAACACCCCCTCCCAACACACAACACTTCCCCTTACCATCTCCATCAACACTCTAAAACAATGAACAACACCGCCCCATACCGTCTCCATCAACACACCCTCCCAATCCACAACACTTCCCCTTACCATCTCCATCAACAATCTCACCCAATGAACGACACAGCCCCATACCGTCTGTATCAACACCCACTCCTAATCCACAACAGTTCCCCTTACCATCTGCATCAAAACTCTCAGCCAATGAACAACACCGCCCCATACAGTCTCCATCAAAACCCCCTCCCAATCCACAACACTACCCCTTACCAAGCATCAACACTCTCACCGAATGAACAACACCACCCCATACCGTCTCCATCAACACCCCCTCCCAATCCACAACACTTCCCCTTACCATCTTCATCAACACTCTCACCCAATGAACAACACTGCCCCATTCTGGCTCCATCAACACCCCCTCCCAATCCACAGCACTCCCCCTTACCATCTCCATCAACTCTCTCACCCAATGAACAACACCGCCCCATACCATCTCCATCAACACAACCTCCCACTCCATAACACTTCCCCTTACCATCTCCAACAACACCCTGTCCCAATGAAGAACACCTCCCCATACCGCCTCCATCAACACCCCCTCACAATCCACAACACTTCCTCTTACCATCTGCATCAACACTCTCACACAATGAACAACACCGCCCGATACCGGCTCCATCAACACCCTGTCCCAATCAACAACACTTCCCCTTACCATCTGCATCAACACTCTCACCCAATGAACAACACCTTCCCATACCGTCTCCATCAACACCCCCTCCCAATCCACAACACTTCCCCTCACCATCTCCACCAACACATTCTCCCAATGAACAACACCTCCCCATACCGTCTCCATCAACACCCCCTCCCAATCCACAACACTTCCCCTTACCATCTCCATCAACTCTCTCACACAATGAACAACACCAGCCCATACCGGCTCCATCAACACCCCTTCCCAACACACAACACTTCCCCTTACCATCTCCATCAACACTCTAAAACAATGAACAACACCGCCCCATACCGTCTCCATCAAAACCCCCTCCCAATCCACAACACTACCCCTTACCAAGCATCAACACTCTCACCGAATGAACAACACCACCCCATACCGTCTCCATCAACACCCCCTCCCAATCCACAACACTTCCCCTTACCATCTTCATCAACACTCTCACCCAATGAACAACACTGCCCCATTCTGGCTCCATCAACACCACCTCCCAATCCACAACACTTCCCCTTACCATCAGCTTCAACACTCTCACCGAATGAACAACACCGCCCCATACCGTCTCCATCAACACCCCCTCCCAATCCTCAACACTTTCCCTTACCATCTGCATCAACACCCAATGAAGAACACCGCCCCAACCGTCTCCATCAACACCGCCTCCCAATCCTCAACACTTCACCTTGCCATCTCCATCAACACTCGCACCCAATGAACAACACTGCACCATACCGTCTCCATCAGCAGCCCCTCCCAATCCACAACATTTCCCCTTACCATCTCCATCAACACTCTCACCCAATGAACAACAACGTCCCATACCGTCTCCATCAACCCCCCCTCGCAATCCACAACACTTCCCCTTACCATCTGCATCAACACTCTCAACCAATGAATAACACCGCCCCATACCGTCTCCATCAACACCCGCTCCCAATCCACAACACTTCCCCTTACCATCTGCATCAACACCCTCTCCCAATCCTCAACACTTCTCCTTACCATCTGCATCAAGACTCTCACCCAATGAACAACACTGCCCCATACCGTCTCCATCAACACCCCCTCCCAACACACAACACTTCCCCTTACCATCTCCATCAACACTCTAAAACAATGAACAACACCGCCCCATACCGTCTCCATCAACACACCCTCCCAATCCACAACACTTCCCCTTACCATCTCCATCAACAATCTCACCCAATGAACGACACAGCCCCATACCGTCTGTATCAACACCCACTCCTAATCCACAACAGTTCCCCTTACCATCTGCATCAAAACTCTCAGCCAATGAACAACACCGCCCCATACAGTCTCCATCAAAACCCCCTCCCAATCCACAACACTACCCCTTACCAAGCATCAACACTCTCACCGAATGAACAACACCACCCCATACCGTCTCCATCAACACCCCCTCCCAATCCACAACACTTCCCCTTACCATCTTCATCAACACTCTCACCCAATGAACAACACTGCCCCATTCTGGCTCCATCAACACCCCCTCCCAATCCACAGCACTCCCCCTTACCATCTCCATCAACTCTCTCACCCAATGAACAACACCGCCCCATACCGTCTCCATCAACACAACCTCCCACTCCATAACACTTCCCCTTACCATCTCCAACAACACCCTGTCCCAATGAAGAACACCTCCCCATACCGCCTCCATCAACACCCCCTCACAATCCACAACACTTCCTCTTACCATCTGCATCAACACTCTCACACAATGAACAACACCGCCCGATACCGGCTCCATCAACACCCTGTCCCAATCAACAACACTTCCCCTTACCATCTGCATCAACACTCTCACCCAATGAACAACACCTTCCCATACCGTCTCCATCAACACCCCCTCCCAATCCACAACACTTCCCCTCACCATCTCCACCAACACATTCTCCCAATGAACAACACCTCCCCATACCGTCTCCATCAACACCCCCTCCCAATCCACAACACTTCCCCTTACCATCTCCATCAACTCTCTCACACAATGAACAACACCAGCCCATACCGGCTCCATCAACACCCCTTCCCAACACACAACACTTCCCCTTACCATCTCCATCAACACTCTAAAACAATGAACAACACCGCCCCATACCGTCTCCATCAACACACCCTCCGAATCCACAACACTTCCCCTTACCATCTCCATCAACAATCTCACCCAATGAACGACACAGCCCCATACCGTCTGTATCAACACCCACTCCTAATCCACAACAGTTCCCCTTACCATCTGCATCAAAACTCTCAGCCAATGAACAACACCGCCCCATACAGTCTCCATCAAAACCCCCTCCCAATCCACAACACTACCCCTTACCAAGCATCAACACTCTCACCGAATGAACAACACCACCCCATACCGTCTCCATCAACACCCCCTCCCAATCCACAACACTTCCCCTTACCATCTTCATCAACACTCTCACCCAATGAACAACACTGCCCCATTCTGGCTCCATCAACACCACCTCCCAATCCACAACACTTCCCCTTACCATCAGCTTCAACACTCTCACCGAATGAACAACACCGCCCCATACCGTCTCCATCAACACCCCCTCCCAATCCTCAACACTTTCCCTTACCATCTGCATCAACACCCAATGAACAACACCGCCCCAACCGTCTCCATCAACACCGCCTCCCAATCCTCAACACTTCACCTTGCCATCTCCATCAACACTCGCACCCAATGAACAACACTGCACCATACCGTCTCCATCAGCAGCCCCTCCCAATCCACAACATTTCCCCTTACCATCTCCATCAACACTCTCACCCAATGAACAACAACGTCCCATACCGTCTCCATCAACCCCCCCTCGCAATCCACAACACTTCCCCTTACCATCTGCATCAACATTCTCAACCAATGAATAACACCGCCCCATACCGTCTCCATCAACACCCGCTCCCAATCCACAACACTTCCCCTTACCATCTGCATCAACACCCTCTCCCAATCCTCAACACTTCTCCTTACCATCTGCATCAAGACTCTCACCCAATGAACAACACTGCCCCATACCGTCTCCATCAACACCCCCTCCCAATCCACAACACTCCCCCTTACCGTCTCCATCAACACTCTCACCCAAAGAACAACAGCGCCCCATACCGTCTCCACCAACTCCCGCTCCCAATCCTGAACACTTCCCCTTACCATCTGCATAAATACTCTGACCGAATGAACAACACCGCCCCATACCGTCTCCATCAACACCCGCTCCCAATCCACAACACTTCCCCTGACCATCTCCACCAACACCCTCTCCCAATGAACAACACCTCCCCATACCGTCTCCATTCATACCCCCTCCCAATCCACAACACTTCCCCTTATCATCTCCATCAACACTCTAACACAATGAACAACACCGCCCCATACCGTCTCCATCAACACCCCCTCCTAATCCACAACACTTCCCCTTACCGTCTGCATTAACACTCTCACCCAATGCACAACACCGCCCGATACCGTCTCCATCCACACCCTGTCCCAATCCACAACACTTCCCCTTACCATCTGCATCAACACCCTTACCCAATAAACAACACCGCCCCATACCGTCTCCATCAACACACCCTCCCAATCCACAACACTTCCCCTTACCATCTGCATCAACACTCTCACCCAATGAACAACACCGCCCCATACCATCTCCATGAACACCCCCTCCCAATCCACAACACTTCCCCTTACCATCTGCATCAAGACTCTAACCCAATGAACAACACCGCCCCATACCGTCTCCATCAACACCCCCTCCCAATCCCCATCACTTCCCCTTACCATCTGCATCAACACTCTCAAACAATGAATAACACCGCCCCATACAGTCGCCATCAACACCACCTCCCAATCATCAACACTCCACCTTACCATCTCCATCAACACTCTCACCCAATGAACAACACCGACCCACACCGTCTCCATCAACACCCGCTCCCAATCCACAACACTTCCACTTACCATCTGCATCAACACCCTCTCCCAATCCTCAACACTTCTCCTTACCATCTGCATCAAGACTCTCACCCAATGAACAACACTGCCCCATACTGTCTCCATCAACACCCCCTCCCAATCCACAACACTTCCCCTTACCGTCTCCATCAACACTCTCACCCAATGAATAACACCTCCCCATACTGTCTCCATCAACAGCCCCTCCCAATCCACAACACTTCCCCTTACCATCTCCATCAACACTCTCACCCAATGAACAACAGCGCCCCATACCGTCTCCATCAACTCCCCCTCCCAATCCTCAACACTTCCGCTTACCGTCTCCATCAACATTCTCACCCAATGAACAACAACAGCCCATACCGTCTCCATCAACACCCCCTCCCAATCCACAACACTTCCCCTGACCATCTCCACCAACACCCTCTCCCAATGAACAACACCTCCCCATACCGTCTCCATTCACACCCCCTCCCAATCCACAACACTTCCCCTTACCATGTCCATCAACACTCTAACACAATGAACAACACCGCCCCATACCGTCTCCATCAACACCCCCTCCTAATCCACAACACTTCCCCTTACCATCTGCATCAACACTCTCACCCAATGCACAACACCGCTCGATACCGTCTCCATCCACACCCTGTCCTAATCCACAACACTTCCCCTTACCATCTGCATCAACACCCTTACCCAATGAACAACACCGCCCCATACCGTCTCCATCAACACACCCTCCCAATCCACAACACGTCCCCTTACCATCAGCATCAACACTCTCACCGAATGAACAACACCGCCCCATAACGTCTCCATCAACACCCACTCCCAATCCACAACACTTCCCCTTACCATCTGCATCAACACCCTCTCCCAATGAACAACAGCGCCCCATACCGTGTCCATCAACACCCTCTTCCCATCCTCAACACTTCCCCTGACCGTCTCCATCAACACTTTCACCCCATGAGCAAAACCGCCGCATACCGTCTCCACCAACACCCCCTACCAATACACAACACTTCCCCTTACCATCTCCATCAACGCTCTCACGCAATGAACAACACCGCCCCATATCGTCTCTATCAACACCCCCTCCCTATCCATAACACTTCCCCTTACAAACTCCAACAACACCCTGTCCCAATGAAGAACACCTCCCCATACAGTCTCGATCAACAACCCCTCCCAATCCACAACACTTCCACTTACCATCTGCATCAACACTCTTACCCAATGAACAACACCGCCCCATACAGTCTCCATCAACACACCCACCTAATCCACAAAACTTCCCCTTACCATCCGCATCAACACCCTCTCCCAATGAACAACAGCTCCCCATACCGTCTCCATCAACACCCTCTCCCAATCCTCAACACTTCCCCTTACCATCTGCATCAAGACTCTCACCGAATGAACAACACTGCCCCATACCGTCTCCATCAACACCCCCTCCCAATCCACAACACTTCCCCTTACCGTCTCCATCAACACTCTCACCCAATGAACAACACAGCCCCATACCTTTATGCATGAACACCCCCTCCCAATCCACAACACTTCGCCTTACCATCTGCATCAACAACCAAAGAACAACACCACCCAATACTGTCTCCATCAGCACCCACTCCCAATCCACAACATTTCCCCTTACCATCTCCATCAAAACTCTCACCCAATGAACAACACCGCGCCATACCGTCTCCATCAACACCCGCTCCCAATCCACAACACGTCCCCTTACCGTCTCCATCAACACTCTCACCCAAAAAACAACACCTCCCCATAACATCTCCATCAACACCCCCTCCCAATCCACAACACTTTCCCTTACCGTCTGCATCAACACTCTCACACAATGAACAACACCGCCCGATACCGTCTCCATCAACATCCTGTCCCAATCCACAACACTTCCTCTTACAGTCTCCATCAACACTCTCACACAATGAACAACACCGTCCCATACAGTCTCCATCAACTTCCCCTCCCAATCCACAACACTTCCCCTTACCATCTGCATCAACACTCTCACGGAATGAACAACACCGCACCATACCGTCGCCATCAACACCACCTCCCAATCCTCAACACTTCACCTTACCATTTCCATCAACACTCTCACCCAATGAACAACACCTCGCCATACAGTCTCCATCAACACCCCCTCCCAATACACAACACTTCACCTTACCATCTGCATCAACACCCTCTCCCAATCCTCAACACTTCACCTTATCATCTGCATCAACACCCAATGAATAACACCACCCCATAGCTTCTGCATTAACACCCTCTCCCAATCCACAACACTTCCTCTTAACATCTGCATCAACACCCTCACCCAGCGAACAACAACGCCCCATACCGTCTCCATCAACACCCCCTCCCAATCCACAACAGTTCCCCTTACCGTCTCCATCAACACTCTCACACAATGAACAACACCGTCCCATACAGTCTGCATCAACCTCCCCTCCCAATCCACAACACTTCCATTTACCATCTGCATCAACACAGTCACCCAATGAACAACACCGCCCGATACCGTCTCCATCAACATCCTGTCCCAATCCACAACACTTCCTCTTACAGTCTCCATCAACACTCTCACACAATGAACAACACCGTCCCATACAGTCTCCATCAACTTCCCCTCCCAATCCACAACAGCTCCCCTTACCATCTGCATCAACACTCTCACCGAATGAACAAAACCTCCCAATACCGTCTCCATCAACACCCCCTCCCAATCCACAACACTTCCCCTTACCATCTGCATCAACACTCTCACCGAATGAACAACACCGCACCATACCGTCGCCATCAACACCACCTCCCAATCCTCAACACTTCACCTTACCATTTCCATCAACACTCTCACCCAATGAACAACACCTCGCCATACAGTCTCCATCAACACCCCCTCCCAATACACAACACTTCACCTTACCATCTGCATCAACACCCTCTCCCAATCCTCAACACTTCACCTTATCATCTGCATCAACACCCAATGAATAACACCACCCCATAGCTTCTGCATTAACACCCTCTCCCAATCCACAACACTTCCTCTTAACATCTGCATCAACACCCTCACCCAGCGAACAACAACGCCCCATACCGTCTCCATCAACACCCCCTCCCAATCCACAACAGTTCCCCTTACCGTCTCCATCAACACTCTCACACAATGAACAACACCGTCCCGTACAGTCTGCATCAACCTCCCCTCCCAATCCACAACACTTCCCCTTACCATCTGCATCAACACAGTCACCCAATGAACAACACCGCCCGATACCGTCTCCATCAACATCCTGTCCCAATCCACAACACTTCCTCTTACAGTCTCCATCAACACTCTCACACAATGAACAACACCGTCCCATACAGTCTCCATCAACTTCCCCTCCCAATCCACAACAGCTCCCCTTACCATCTGCATCAACACTCTCACCGAATGAACAACACCTCCCAATACCGTCTCCATCAACACCCCCTCCCAATCCACAACACTTCCCCTTACCATCTGCATCAACACTATCACCGAATGAACAACACCGCACCATACCGTCGCCATCAACACCACATCCCAATCCTCAACACTTCACCTTACCATTTCCATCAACACTCTCACCCAATGAACAACACCTCGCCATACAGTCTCCATCAACACCCCCTCCCAATACACAACACTTCACCTTACCATCTGCATCAACACCCTCTCCCAATCCTCAACACTTCACCTTATTATCTGCATCAACACCCAATGAATAACACCACCCCATAGCTTCTGCATTAACACCCTCTCCCAATCCACAACACTTCCTCTTAACATCTGCATCAACACCATCACCCAGCGAACAACAACGCCCCATACCGTCTCCATCAACACCCCCTCCCAATCCACAACAGTTCCCCTTACCGTCTCCATCAACACTCTCACACAATGAACAACACCGTCCCATACAGTCTGCATCAACCTCCCCTCCCAATCCACAACACTTCCCCTTACCATCTGCATCAACACACTCACCCAATGAACAACACCGCCCCATACCGTCGCCATCAACACCAACACCCAATCCTAAACATGTCACCTTACCATTTCCATCAACACTCTCAACCAATGAACAACACCGCCCCATACTGTCTCCATCAACACCCACTCCCAATCCACAACACTTCCCCTTACCTTCTGCATCAACACTCTCACCCAATGAAAAACATCTCCCTATACCGTCTCCATCAACACCCCCTCCCAATCCACAACACTTCCCCTTACCATCTCTATCAACACCCTCACCCAATGAACAACACCGCCCCATACCGTCTCCATCAACACCTTCTCCAAATCCTCAACATTTCCCCTTACCGTCTGCGTTAACATTCTCAGCCAATGAACAACACTTCCTCTTACCATCTGCATCAACTCTCTTACCCAATGAACAACACTGCCCCACACCGTATCCATCAACACCCCCCCCAATCTACAACACTTCCCCTTACCATCTGCATCATTTCTCTCACCCAATGAAGAACACCAACCCATACAGTCTCCATCAACACCCCCTCCCAATCCACAACACTTCCCCTTACCATCCGCATCAACACCCTCTCCCAATGAACAACAGCTCCCCATACCGTCTCCATCAACACCCTCTCCCAATCCTCAACACTTCCCCTTACCATCTGCATCAAGACTCTCACCCAATGAACAACACAGCCCCATACCGTCTCCATCAACACCCCCTCCCAATCCACAACATTTCCCCTTACCATCTGCATCAACACTCTCACCCAATGAACAACACCGCGCCATACCGTCTCCATCAACACCCGCTCCCAATCCACAACACGTCCCCTTACCGTCTCCATCAACACTCTCACCCAATAAACAACACCTCCCCATAACATCTCCATCAACACCCCCTCCCAATCCACAACACTTCCGCTTACCATCTCCATGAACACTCTCACCCAATGAACAAACCGCCCCATACCGTCTCCATCAACACCCCCTCCCAATCCACAACACTTCCCCTCACCATCTCCACCAACGCACTCTCCCAATGAACAACACCTCCCCATACCGTCTCCATCAACACCCCCTCCCAATACACAAAACTTCCCCGTACCATCTCCATCAACACTCTAACACAAAGAACAACACCGCCCCATACCGTCTCCATCAACACCCCCTCCCAATCTACAACACTTCCGCTTACCATCTCCATCAACACTCTCACCGAATGAACAACGCCGCCTCAGACGGTCTCCATCAACACCCTCTCCCAATCCTCAACACTTCCCCTTACCATCTGCATCAACACTCTCACCCAATGAACAACACTGCCCTATACTGTCTCCATCAACACCCCCTCCCAATCCACAACACTTCCCCTTACCGTCTCCATTAACACTCTCACACCATGAACAACACCTCCCCATACTGTCTCCATCAACACCCCCTCCCAACCCACAACAATTCCCCTTACCATCTCCATCAAGACTCTCACCCAATGAGCATGACCGCCCCATACAGCATCCATCAACACCCCCTCCCAATCCTCAACAGTTCCCCTTACCGTCTGCAGCAACACTCTCACCCAATGAGCAACACCGCCCCATACCGCCTCCATCAACACCCCCTCCCAATCCATAACACTTCAGCTTATCATCTCCATCAACACTCTCACCCAATGAACAACACCTCACCATACAGTCTCCATCAACACCCCCTCCCAATCCACAACACTTTCCCTTACCGTCTGCATCAACACTCTCACACAATGAACAACACCGCCCGATACCGTCTCCATCAACATCCTGTCCCAATCCACAACACTTCCTCTTACAGTCTCCATCAACACTCTCACACAATGAACAACACCGTCCCATACAGTCTCCATCAACTTCCCCTCCCAATCCACAACAGCTCCCCTTACCATCTGCATCAACATTCTCACCGAATGAACAACACCTCCCAGTACCGTCTCCATCAACACCCCCTCCCAATCCACAACACTTCCCCTTACCATCTGCATCAACACTCTCACGGAATGAACAACACCGCACCATACCGTCGCCATCAACACCACCTCCCAATCCTCAACACTTCACCTTACCATTTCCATCAACACTCTCACCCAATGAACAACACCTCGCCATACAGTCTCCATCAACACCCCCTCCCAATACACAACACTTCACCTTACCATCTGCATCAACACCCTCTCCCAATCCTCAACACTTCACCTTATCATCTGCATCAACACCCAATGAACAACACCACCCCATAGCTTCTGCATTAACACCCTCTCCCAATCCACAACACTTCCTCTTAACATCTGCATCAACACCCTCACCCAGCGAACAACAACGCCCCATACCGTCTCCATCAACACCCCCTCCCAATCCACAACAGTTCCCCTTACCGTCTCCATCAACACTCTCACACAATGAACAACACCGTCCCATACAGTCTGCATCAACCTCCCCTCCCAATCCACAACACTTCCCCTTACCATCTGCAACAACACACTCACCCAATGAACAACACCGCCCCATACCGTCGCCATCAACACCAACACCCAATCCTAAACATGTCACCTTACCATTTCCATCAACACTCTCAACCAATGAACAACACCGCCCCATACTGTCTCCATCAACACCCACTCCCAATCCACAACACTTCCCCTTACCTTCTGCATCAACACTCTCACCCAATGAACAACATCTCCCTATACCGTCTCCATCAACACCCTGTCCCAATCCACAACACATCCCCTTACCATCTCTATCAACACCCTCACCCAATGAACAACACCGCCCCATACCGTCTCCATCAACACCTTCTCCAAATCCTCAACATTTCCCCTTACCATCTGCATCAACTCTCTCACCAAATGAACAACACAGCCCCACACCGTATCCATCAACACCCCCCCCAATCTACAACACTTCCCCTTACCATCTGCATCATTTCTCTCACCCAATGAAGAACACCAACCCATACAGTCTCCATCACACCCCCTCCCAATCTACAACACCGCCCCTACTGTCTCTATCAGCACCCCCTCCCAATCCACAATACTTCCCTATACCATCTCCATCAACACTCTCACCCAATGAACAACACCGCCCCATACAGTATCCATCAACTCCCCCTCCCAATCCACAACACTTCCCCTTACCAACTGCATCTACACTCTCACCCAATGAACAACACCACCCCAAACTGACTCCATCAACACCCCCTCCCAATCCACAACACTTCCCCTTACCATCTGCATCAACACTCATACCCAATGAACAGCACCGCCCCATACCGTCTCCATCATCACCCCCTCCGAATGCACAACACTTCCGCTTACCATCTCCATCAACACTCTCACCCAATGAACAACATCGCCCCATACCGTCTCCATCAACTCCCCCTCACAATCCACAACACTTCCACTGACCATCACCATCAACACCCTCTCCCAATGAAGAACACCTCCCCATTACGTCTCCATCAACACCCCCTCCCAATCCACGACATTTTCCCTTACCATCTGCATCAACACTCTCACCCAATGAGCAACACCGCCCCATACCGCCTCCATCAACACCCCCTCCCAATCCATAACACTTCAGCTTATCATCTCCATCAACACTCTCACCCAATGAACAACACCTCACCATACAGTCTCCATCAACACCCCCTCCCAATCCACAACACTTTCCCTTACCGTCTGCATCAACACTCTCACACAATGAACAACACCGCCCGATACCGTCTCCATCAACATCCTGTCCCAATCCACAACACTTCCTCTTACAGTCTCCATCAACACTCTCACACAATGAACAACACCGTCCCATACAGTCTCCATCAACTTCCCCTCCCAATCCACAACAGCTCCCCTTACCATCTGCATCAACATTCTCACCGAATGAACAACACCTCCCAGTACCGTCTCCATCAACACCCCCTCCCAATCCACAACACTTCCCCTTACCATCTGCATCAACACTCTCACGGAATGAACAACACCGCACCATACCGTCGCCATCAACACCACCTCCCAATCCTCAACACTTCACCTTACCATTTCCATCAACACTCTCACCCAATGAACAACACCTCGCCATACAGTCTCCATCAACACCCCCTCCCAATACACAACACTTCACCTTACCATCTGCATCAACACCCTCTCCCAATCCTCAACACTTCACCTTATCATCTGCATCAACACCCAATGAACAACACCACCCCATAGCTTCTGCATTAACACCCTCTCCCAATCCACAACACTTCCTCTTAACATCTGCATCAACACCCTCACCCAGCGAACAACAACGCCCCATACCGTCTCCATCAACACCCCCTCCCAATCCACAACAGTTCCCCTTACCGTCTCCATCAACACTCTCACACAATGAACAACACCGTCCCATACAGTCTGCATCAACCTCCCCTCCCAATCCACAACACTTCCCCTTACCATCTGCAACAACACACTCACCCAATGAACAACACCGCCCCATACCGTCGCCATCAACACCAACACCCAATCCTAAACATGTCACCTTACCATTTCCATCAACACTCTCAACCAATGAACAACACCGCCCCATACTGTCTCCATCAACACCCACTCCCAATCCACAACACTTCCCCTTACCTTCTGCATCAACACTCTCACCCAATGAACAACATCTCCCTATACCGTCTCCATCAACACCCTGTCCCAATCCACAACACATCCCCTTACCATCTCTATCAACACCCTCACCCAATGAACAACACCGCCCCATACCGTCTCCATCAACACCTTCTCCAAATCCTCAACATTTCCCCTTACCATCTGCATCAACTCTCTCACCAAATGAACAACACAGCCCCACACCGTATCCATCAACACCCCCCCCAATCTACAACACTTCCCCTTACCATCTGCATCATTTCTCTCACCCAATGAAGAACACCAACCCATACAGTCTCCATCACACCCCCTCCCAATCTACAACACCGCCCCTACTGTCTCTATCAGCACCCCCTCCCAATCCACAATACTTCCCTATACCATCTCCATCAACACTCTCACCCAATGAACAACACCGCCCCATACCGTATCCATCAACTCCCCCTCCCAATCCACAACACTTCCCCTTACCAACTGCATCTACACTCTCACCCAATGAACAACACCACCCCAAACTGACTCCATCAACACCCCCTCCCAATCCACAACACTTCCCCTTACCATCTGCATCAACACTCATACCCAATGAACAGCACCGCCCCATACCGTCTCCATCAACACCCCCTCCGAATGCACAACACTTCCGCTTACCATCTCCATCAACACTCTCACCCAATGAACAACATCGCCCCATACCGTCTCCATCAACTCCCCCTCACAATCCACAACACTTCCACTGACCATCACCATCAACACCCTCTCCCAATGAAGAACACCTCCCCATTACGTCTCCATTAACACCCCCTCCCAATCCACGACATTTTCCCTTACCATCTGCATCAACACTCTAACCCAATGAACAACACTGCCCCATACCTTCTCCATCAACACCCCCTCCCAATCCACAACACTTCCTCTTACAGTCTCCATCAACACTCCCACACAATGAACAACACTGTCCCATACAGTCTCCATCAACTTCCCCTCCCAATCCACAACACCTCCCCTTACAATCTGCATCAACACTCTCTCCCAATGAACAACACCGCCCCATACCGTCGCCATCAACAGCACCTCCCAATCCTCAACACTTCACCTTACCATTTCCATGAACACCCTCACCCAATGAACAACACCGCCCCATACCGTCTCGATCAACACCTTCTCCAAATCCCCAACATTTCCCCTTACCGTCTGCGTTAACATTCTCAGCCAATGAACAACAATTCCCCTTACCATCTGCATCAACTCTCTCACCCAATGAACAACACTGCCCCACACCGTATCCATCAACACCCCGTCCAAATCTACAACACTTCCCCTTACCATCTGCATCATTTCTCTCACCCAATGAAGAACACCAACCCATACAGACCCCATCAACACCCCCTCCAAATCTACAACACCGCCGCTACTCTCTCTATCAGCACCCGCTCCCAATCCACAATACTTCCCCTTACCATCTCCATCAACACTCTCAGCCAATGAACAACACTGCTCCATACCGTCTCCATCAACATCCCCTCCCAGTCCACAACACTTCTCCTTTCCATCTCCATCAACACTCTGTCCTAATGAAGAAAACCTCCCCATACCGTCTCCATCAACACCCCCTCCCAATCCACAACACTTCCCCTTACCATCTGCATCAACACTCACACCCAATGAACAACACCGCCCCATACCGTCTCCATCAACACCCCCTCCGAATCCACAACACTTCCCCTTACCAACTGCATCTACACTCTCACCCAATGAACAACACCGCCCCAAACTGACTCGATCAACACCCCCTCCCAATCCACAACACTTCCCCTTACCATCTGCATCAACACTCATACCCAATGAACAACACCGCCCCATACCGTCTCCATCAACACCCCCTCCCAATCCACAACAGTTCCCCTTACCGTCTCCATCAACACTCTCACACAATGAACAACACTGTCCCATACAGTCTGCATCAACCTCCCCTCCCAAACCACAACACTTCCCCTTACCATCTGCATCAACATTCTCACCAAATGAACAACACCTCCCAATACCGTCTCCATCAACACCCCCTCCCAATCCACAACACTTCCCCTTACCATCTGCATCAACACTCTCACGGAATGAACAACACCGCACCATACCGTCGCCATCAACACCACCTCCCAATCCTCAACACTTCACCTTACCATTTCCATCAACACTCTCACCCAATGAACAACACCTCGCCATACAGTCTCCATCAACACCCCCTCCCAATACACAACACTTCACCTTACCATCTGCATCAACACCCTCTCCCAATCCTCAACACTTCACCTTATCATCTGCATCAACACCCAATGAACAACACCACCCCATAGCTTCTGCATTAACACCCTCTCCCAATCCACAACACTTCCTCTTAACATCTGCATCAACACCTCACCCAGCGAACAACAACGCCCCATACCGTCTCCATCAACACCCCCTCCCAATCCACAACAGTTTCCCTTACCGTCTCCATCAACACTCTCACACAATGAACAACACCGTCCCATACAGTCTGCATCAACCTCCCCTCCCAATCCACAACACTTCCCCTTACCATCTGCAACAACACACTCACCCAATGAACAACACCGCCCCATACCGTCGCCATCAACACCAACATCCAATCCTAAACATGTCACCTTACCATTTCCATCAACACTCTCAACCAATGAACAACACCGCCCCATACTGTCTCCATCAACACCCACTCCCAATCCACAACACTTCCCCTTACCTTCTGCATCAACACTCTCACCCAATGAAAAACATCTCCCTATACCGTCTCCATCAACACCCCGTCCCAATCCACAACACTTCCCCTTACCATCTCTATCAACACCCTCACCCAATGAACAACACCGCCCCATACCGTCTCCATCAACACCTTCTCCAAATCCTCAACATTTCCCCTTACCATCTGCATCAACTCTCTCACCCAATGAACAACACTGCCCCACACCGTATCCATCAACACCCCCCCCCAATCTACAACACTTCCCCTTACCATCTGCATCATTTCTCTCACCCAATGAAGAACACCAACCCATACAGTCTCCATCAACACCCCCTCCCAATCTACAACACCGCCCCTACTGTCTCTATCAGCACCCCCTCCCAATCCACAATACTTCCCCTTACCATCTCCATCAACACTCTCACCCAATGAACAACACCGCCCCATACCGTATCCATCAACTCCCCCTCCCAATCCACAACACTTCCCCTTACCAACTGCATCTACACTCTCACCCAATGAACAACACCGCCCCAAACTGACTCCATCAACACCCCCTCCCAATCCACAACACTTCCCCTTACCATCTGCATCAACACTCATACCCAATGAACAACACCGCCCCATACCGTCTCCATCAACACCCCCTCCGAATGCACAACACTTCCGCTTACCATCTCCATCAACACTCTCACCCAATGAACAACATCGCCCCATACCGTGTCCATCAACACACCCTCCCAATCCATAACACTTCAGCTTATCATCTCGATCAACACTCTCACCAATGAACAACACCTCACCATACCGTCTCCATCAACACCCCCTCCCAATTCACAACACTTTCCCTTACCACCTGCATCTACACTCACACCCAATGGACAACACCGCCCGATACCGTCTCCATCAACACCCTGTCCCAATCCACAACACTTCCCCTTACCATCTGCATCAACACCCTCACCCAATGAACAACACCGCGCCATACCGTCTCCATCAACTCCCCCTCACAATCCACAACACTTCCACTGACCATCACCATCAACACCCTCTCCCAATGAACAACACCTCCCCATTACGTCTCCATCAACACCCCCTCCCAATCCACAACATTTTCCCTTACCATCTGCATCAACACTCTAACCCAATGAACAACACTGCCCCATACCTTCTCCATCAACACCCCCTCCCAATCCACAACACTTCCTCTTACAGTCTCCATCAACACTCCCACACAATGAACAACACTTTCCCATACAGTCTCCATCAACTTCCCCTCCCAATCCACAACACCTCCCCTTACAATCTGCATCAACACTCTCTCCCAATGAACAACACCGCCCCATACCGTCGCCATCAACAGCACCTCCCAATCCTCAACACTTCACCTTACCATTTCCATGAACACCCTCACCCAATGAACAACATCACCCCATACCGTCTCCATCAACACCTTCTCCAAATCCTCAACATTTCCCCTTACCGTCTGCGTTAACATTCTCAGCCAATGAACAACAATTCCCCTTACCATCTGCATCAACTCTCTCACCCAATGAACAACACTGCCCCACACCGTATCCATCAACACCCCCCCCCAATCTACAACACTTCCCCTTACCATCTGCATCATTTCTCTCACCCAATGAAGAACACCAACCCATACAGTCTCCATCAACACCCCCTCCCAATCTACAACACCGCCCCTACTGTCTCTATCAGCACCCCCTCCCAATCCACAATACTTCCCCTTACCATCTCCATCAACACTCTCACCCAATGAACAACACCGCCCCATACCGTATCCATCAACTCCCCCTCCCAATCCACAACACTTCCCCTTACCAACTGCATCTACACTCTCACCCAATGAACAACACCGCCCCAAACTGACTCCATCGACACCCCCTCCCAATCCACAACACTTCCCCTTACCATCTGCATCAACACTCATACCCAATGAACAACACCGCCCCATACCGTCTCCATCAACATCCCCTCCAAATGCACAACACTTCCGCTTACCATCTCCATCAACACTCTCACCCAATGAACAACATCGCCCCATACCGTGTCCATCAACACACCCTCCCAATCCATAACACTTCAGCTTATCATCTCGATCAACACTCTCACCAATGAACAACACCTCACCATACCGTCTCCATCAACACCCCCTCCCAATTCACAACACTTTCCCTTACCACCTGCATCTACACTCTCACCCAATGGACAACACCGCCCGATACCGTCTCCATCAATACCCTGTCCCAATCCACAACACTTCCCCTTACCATCTGCATCAACACCCTCACCCAATGAACAACACCGCGCCATACCGTCTCCATCAACTCCCCCTTACAATCCACAACACTTCCACTGACCATCACCATCAACACCCTCTCCCAATGAACAACACCTCCCCATTACGTCTCCATCAACACCCCCTCCCAATCCACAACATTTTCCCTTACCATCTGCATCAACACTCTAACCCAATGAACAAGACTGCCCCATACCTTCTCCATCAACACCCCCTCCCAATCCACAACACTTCCTCTTACAGTCTCCATCAACACTCCCACACAATGAACAACACTTTCCCATACAGTCTCCATCAACTTCCCCTCCCAATCCACAACACCTCCCCTTACAATCTGCATCAACACTCTCTCCCAATGAACAACACCGCCCCATACCGTCGCCATCAACAGCACCTCCCAATCCTCAACACTTCACCTTACCATTTCCATGAACACCCTCACCCAATGAACAACATCGCCCCATACCGTCTCCATCAACACCTTCTCCAAATCGTCAACATTTCCCCTTACCGTCTGCGTTAACATTCTCAGCCAATGAACAACAATTCCCCTTACCATCTGCATCAACTCTCTCACCCAATGAACAACACTGCCCCACACCGTATCCATCAACACCCTCTCCAAATCTACAACACTTCCCCTTACCATCTGCATCATTTCTCTCACCCAATGAAGAACACCAACCCATACAGACCCCATCAACACCCCCTCCCAATCTACAACACCGCCGCTACTCTCTCTATCAGCACCCGCTCCCAATCCACAATACTTCCCCTTACCATCTCCATCAACACTCTCAGCCAATGAACAACACTGCTCCATACCGTCTCCATCAACACCCCCTCCGAATCCACAACACTTCCTCTTACAGTCTCCATCAACACTCCCACACAATGAACAACACTGTCCCATACAGTCTCCATCAACTCCCCTCCCAATCCACAACACTTCCCCTTACAATCTGCATCAACACTCTCTCCCAATGAACAACACCGCCCCATACCGTCGCCATCAACAGCACCTCCCAATCCTCAACACTTCACCTTACCATTTCCATCAACACCCTCACCCAATGAACAACACCGCCCCATACCGTCTCCATCAACACCTTCTCCAAATCCTCAACATTTCCCCTTACCTTCTGCGTTAACATTCTCAGCCAATGAACAACAATTCCCCTTACCATCTGCATCAACTCTCTCACCCAATGAACAACACTGCCCCACACCGTATCCATCAACACCCCCTCCAAATCTACAACACTTCCCCTTACCATCTGCATCATTTCTCTCACCCAATGAAGAACACCAACCCATACAGACCCCATCAACACCCCCTCCCAATCTACAACACCGCCCCTACTCTCTCTATCAGCACCCGCTCCCAATCCACAATACTTCCCCTTACCATCTCCATCAACACTCTCAGCCAATGAACAACACTGCTCCATACCGTCTCCATCAACATCCCCTCCCAGTCCACAACACTTCTCCTTTCCATCTCCATCAACACTCTGTCCTAATGAAGAAAACCTCCCCATACCGTCGCCATCAACACCACCTCCCAATCCTCAACACTTCACCTTACCATTTCCATCAACACTCTCACCGAATGAACAACACCTCGCCATACAGTCTCCATCAACACCCCCTCCCAATACACAACACTTCACCTTACCATCTGCATCAACACCCTCTCCCAATCCTCAACACTTCACCTTATCATCTGCATCAACACCCAATGAAAAACACCACCCCATAGCTTCTGCATTAACACCCTCTCCCAATCCACAACACTTCCTCTTAACATCTGCATCAACACCCTCACCCAGCGAACAACAACGCCCCATACCGTCTCCATCAACACCCCCTCCCAATCCACAACAGTTCCCCTTACCGTCTCCATCAACACTCTCACACAATGAACAACACCGTCCCATACAGTCTGCATCAACCTCCCCTCCCAATCCACAACACTTCCCCTTACCATCTGCAACAACACACTCACCCAATGAACAACACCGCCCCATACCGTCGCCATCAACACCAACACCCAATCCTAAACATGTCAGCTTACCATTTCCATCAACACTCTCAACCAATGAACAACACCGCCCCATACTGTCTCCATCAACACCCACTCCCAATCCACAACACTTCCCCTTACCTTCTGCATCAACACTCTCACCCAATGAACAACATCTCCCTATACCGTCTCCATCAACACCCCGTCCCAATCCACAACACTTCCGCTTACCATCTCTATCAACACCCTCACCCAATGAACAACACCGCCCCATACCGTCTCCATCAACACCTTCTCCAAATCCTCAACATTTCCCCTTACCATCTGCATCAACTCTCTCACCCAATGAACAACACTGCCCCACACCGTATCCATCAAACCCCCCCCAATCTACAACACTTCCCCTTACCATCTGCATCATTTCTCTCACCCAATGAAGAACACCAACCCATACAGTCTCCATCAACACCCCCTCCCAATCTACAACACCGCCCCTACTGTCTCTATCAGCACCCCGTCCCAATCCACAATACTTCCCCTTACCATCTCCATCAACACTCTCACTCAATGAACAACACTGCCCCATACCGTATCCATCAACTCCCCCTCCCAATCCACAACATTTCCCCTTACCAACTGCATCTACACTCTCACCCAATGAACAACACCGCCCCAAACTGACTCCATCAACACCCCCTCCCAATCCACAACACTTCCCCTTACCATCTGCATCAACACTCATACCCAATGAACAACACCTCACCATACCGTCTCCATCAACACCCCCTCCCAATTCACAACACTTTCCCTTACCACCTGCATCTACACTCTCACCCAATGAACAACACCGCCCGATACCGTCTCCATCAACACCCTGTCCCAATCCACAACACTTCCCCTTACCATCTGCATCAACACCCTCACCCAATGAACAACACCGCGCCATACCGTCTCCATCAACTCCCCCTCACAATCCACAACACTTCCACTGACCATCACCATCAACACCCTCTCCCAATGAACAACACCTCCCCATTACGTCTCCATCAACACCCCCTCCCAATCCACAACATTTTCCCTTACCATCTGCATCAACACTCTAACCCAATGAACAACACTGCCCCATACCTTCTCCATCAACGCCCCCTCCCAATCCACAACACCTCCCCTTACAATCTGCATCAACACTCTCTCCCAATGAACAACACCGCCCCATACCGTCGCCATCAACAGCACCTCCCAATCCTCAACACTTCACCTTACCATTTCCATCAACACCCTCACCCAATGAACAACACCGCCCCATACCGTCTCCATCAACACCTTCTCCAAATCCTCAACATTTCCCCTTACCGTCTGCGTTAACATTCTCAGCCAATGAACAACAATTCCCCTTACCATCTGCATCAACTCTCTCACCCAATGAACAACACTGCCCCACACCGTATCCATCAACACCCCCTCCAAATCTACAACACTTCCCCTTACCATCTGCATCATTTCTCTCACCCAATGAAGAACACCAACCCATACAGACCCCATCAACACCCCCTCCCAATCTACAACACCGCCCCTACTCTCTCTATCAGCACCCGCTCCCAATCCACAATACTTCCCCTTACCATCTCCATCAACACTCTCAGCCAATGAACAACATCGCCCATACCGTGTCCATCAACACACCCTCCCAATCCATAACACTTCAGCTTATCATCTCCATCAACACTCTCAGCCAATGAACAACACTGCTCCATACCGTCTCCATCAACACCCCTTCCCAATCCACAACACTTCCCCTTACCATCTCCATCAACACTCTCACACAATGAACAACACCGCCCCATACCGTATCCATCAACTCCCCCTCCCAATCCACAACACTTCCCCTTACCAACTGCATCTACACTCTCACCCAATGAACAACACCGCCCCATACTGTCTCCATCAACACCCACTCCCAATCCACAACACTTCCCCTTACCATCTGCATCAACACTCTCACCCAATGTACAACACGGCCCCATACTGTCTCCATCAACACCCCCTCCCAATCCACAGCACTTCCCCTTACCATCTGCATCAACACTCACACCCAATGAACAACACCGCCCCATACCGTCTCCATCAACACCCCCTCCGAATCCACAACACTTCCGCTTACCATCTCCATCAACACTCTCACCCAATGAACAACATCGCCCCATACCGTGTCCATCAACACACCCTCCCAATCCATAACACTTCAGCTTATCATCTCGATCAACACTCTCACCCAATGAACAACACCTCACCATACCGTCTCCATCAACACCCCCTCCCAATCCACAACACTTCCCCTTACCATCTGCATCAACACTCTCAACCAATGAATAACACCGCCCCATACCGTCGCCATCAACACCACCTCCCAATCCTCAACACTCCACCTTACCATCTCCATCAATATTCTCACCCAATGAACAAAACCGCCCCACACGGTCTCCATCAACACCCCCTCCCAATCAACAACACTTCCCCTTAGCATCTGCATCAACACAGTCTCCCAATGAACAACACCACCCCATACCGTCTCCATCAACACACACTCCCAATCCACAACACTTCCCCTTACCGTCTGCATCAACACCCTCTCCCAATGAACAACAGCGCCCCATACCGTCGCCATCAACACCACCTCCCAATCCTCAACACTTCACCTTACCATTTCCATCAACACTCTCACCCAATGAAAAACACCTCGCCATACAGTCTCCATCAACACCCTCTCCCAATACACAACACTTCACCTTACCATCTGCATCAACACCCTCTCCCAATCCTCAACACTTCACCTTATCATCTGCATCAACACCCAATGAACAACACCACCCCATAGCTTCTGCATTAACACCCTCTCCCAATCCACAACACTTCCTCTTAACATCTGCATCAACACCCTCACCCAGCGAACAACAACGCCCCATACCGTCTCCATCAACACCCCCTCCAATCCACAACAGTTCCCCTTACCGTCTCCATCAACACTCTCACACAATGAACAACACCGTCCCATACAGTCTGCATCAACCTCCCCTCCCAATCCACAACACTTCCCCTTACCATCTGCAACAACACACTCACCCAATGAACAACACCGCCCCATACCGTCGCCATCAAAACCAACACCCAATCCTAAACATGTCACCTTACCATTTCCATCAACACTCTCAACCAATGAACAACACCGCCCCATACTGTCTCCATCAACACCCACTCCCAATCCACAACACTTCCCCTTACCTTCTGCATCAACACTCTCACCCAATGAAAAACATCTCCCTATACCGTCTCCATCAACACCCCGTCCCAATCCACAACACTTCCCCTTACCATCTCTATCAACACCCTCACCCAATGAACAACACCGCCCCATACCGTCTCCATCAACACCTTCTCCAAATCCTCAACATTTCCCCTTACCATCTGCATCAACTCTCTCACCCAATGAACAACACAGCCCCACACCGTATCCATCAACACCCCCCCCAATCTACAACTCTTCCCCTTACCATCTGCATCATTTCTCTCACCCAATGAAGAACACCAACCCATACAGTCTCCATCAACACCCCCTCCCAATCTACAACACAGCCCCTACTGTCTCTATCAGCACCCCCTCCCAATCCACAATACTTCCCCTTACCATCTCCATCAACACTCTCACCCAATGAACAACACCGCCCCATACCGTATCCATCAACTCCCCCTCCCAATCCACAACACTTCCCCTTACCAACTGCATCTACACTCTCACCCAATGAACAACACCGCCCCAAACTGACTCCATCAACACCCCCTCCCAATCCACAACACTTCCCCTTACCATCTGCATCAACACTCATACCCAATGAACAACACCGCCCCATACCGTCTCCATCAACACCCCCTCCGAATGCACAACACTTCCGCTTACCATCTCCATCAACACTCTCACCCAATGAACAACATCGCCCCATACCGTGTCCATCAACACACCCTCCCAATCCATAACACTTCAGCTTATCATCTCGATCAACACTCTCACCAATGAACAACACCTCACCATACCGTCTCCATCAACACCCCCTCCCAATTCACAACACTTTCCCTTACCACCTGCATCTACACTCTCACCCAATGAACAACACAGCCCGATACCGTCTCCATCAACACCCTGTCCCAATCCACAACACTTCCCCTTACCATCTGCATCAACACCCTCACCAATGAACAACACCGCGCCATACGTCTCCATCAACTCCCCCTCACAATCCACAACACTTCCACTGACCATCACCATCAACACCCTCTCCCAATGAACAACACCTCCCCATTACGTCTCCATCAACACCCCCTCCCAATCCACAACATTTTCCCTTACCATCTGCATCAACACTCTAACCCAATGAACAACACTGCCCCATACCTTCTCCATCAACACCCCCTCCCAATCCACAACACTTCCGCTTACAGTCTCCATCAACACTCCCACACAATGAACAACACTGTCCCATACAGTCTCCATCAACACCTTCTCCAAATCCTCAACATTTCCCCTTACCGTCTGCGTTAACATTCTCAGCCAATGAACAACAATTCCCCTTACCATCTGCATCAACTCTCTCACCCAATGAACAACACTGCCCCACACCGTATCCATCAACACCCCCTCCAAATCTACAACACTTCCCCTTACCATCTGCATCATTTCTCTCACCCAATGAAGAACACCAACCCATACAGACCCCATCAACACCCCATCCCAATCTACAACACCGCCCCTACTCTCTCTATCAGCACCCGCTCCCAATCCACAATTCTTCCCCTTACCATCTCCATCAACACTCTCAGGCAATGAACAACACTGCTCCATACCATCTCCATCAACATCCCCTCCCAGTCCACAACACTTCTCCTTTCCATCTCCATCAACACTCTGTCCTAATGAAGAAAACCTCCCCATACCGTCTCCATCAACACCCCCTCCAATCCACAGCACTTCCCCTTACCATCTCCATCAACACTCTCACACAATGAACAACACCGCCCCATACCGTATCCATCAACTCCCCCTCCCAATCCACAACACTTCCCCTTACAATCTCCATCAACACTCTCACCCAATGATCAACATCGCCCCATACCGTGTCCATCAACACACCCTCCCAATCCATAACACTTCAGCTTATCATCTCGATCAACACTCTCACCCAATGAACAACACCTCACCATACCGTCTCCATCAACACCCCCTCCCAATCCACAACACTTCCCCTTACCATCTGCATGAACACCCTCTCCCAATGAACAACACCGCCCCATACCGTCTCCATCAACACCCCCTCCGAATCCACAACACTTCCGCTTACAATCTCCATCAACACTCTCACCCAATGATCAACATCGCCCCATACCGTGTCCATCAACACACCCTCCCAATCCATAACACTTCAGCTTATCATCTCGATCAACACTCTCACCCAATGAACAACACCTCACCATACCGTCTCCATCAACACCCCTCCCAATCCACAACACTTCCCCTTACCATCTGCATCAACACTCTCAACCAATGAATAACACCGCCCCATACCGTCGCCATCAACACCACCTCCCAATCCTCAACACTCCACCTTACCATCTCCATCAATATTCTCACCCAATGAACAAAACCGCCCCACACGGTCTCCATCAACACCCCCTCCCAATCAACAACACTTCCCCTTAGCATCTGCATCAACACAGTCTCCCAATGAACAACACCACCCCATACCGTCTCCATCAACACACACTCCCAATCCACAACACTTCCCCTTACCGTCTGCATCAACACCCTCTCCCAATGAACAACAGCGCCCCATACCGTGTCCATCAACACCCTCTCCCAATCCTCAACACTTCCCCTTACCATCTCCATCAGCACCCTCCCCTATGAACAACACCGCCCCTACTGTCTCCATCAACATCCCCTCCCAATCCACAACACTTCCGCTTACCATCTGCATGAACACCCTCTCCCAATGAACAACACCGCCCCATACCGTCTCCATCAACACCCCCTCCCAATCCACAACACTTCCCCTTACCATCTGCATCAACACTCTCACGGAATGAACAACACCGCACCATACCGTCGCCATCAACACCACCTCCCAATCCTCAACACTTCACCTTACCATTTCCATCAACACTCTCACCCAATGAACAACACCTCGCCATACAGTCTCCATCAACACCCCCTCCCAATACACAACACTTCACCTTACCATCTGCATCAACACCCTCTCCCAATCCTCAACACTTCCTCTTAACATCTGCATCAACACCCTCACCCAGCGAACAACAACGCCCCATACCGTCTCCATCAACACCCCCTCCCAATCCACAACAGTTCCCCTTACCGTCTCCATCAACACTCTCACCCAATGAACAACATCTCCCTATACTGTCTCCATCAACACCCCGTCCCAATCCACAACACTTCCCCTTACCATCTCTATCAACACCCTCACCCAATGAACAACACCGCCCCATACCGTCTCCATCAACACCTTCTCCAAATCCTCAACATTTCCCCTTACCATCTGCATCAACTCTCTCACCCAATGAACAACACAGCCCCACACCGTATCCATCAACACCCCCCCCAATCTACAACTCTTCCCCTTACCATCTGCATCATTTCTCTCACCCAATGAAGAACACCAACCCATACAGTCTCCATCAACACCCCCTCCCAATCTACAACACAGCCCCTACTGTCTCTATCAGCACCCCCTCCCAATCCACAATACTTCCCCTTACCATCTCCATCAACACTCTCACCCAATGAACAACACCGCCCCATACCGTATCCATCAACTCCCCCTCCCAATCCACAACACTTCCCCTTACCAACTGCATCTACACTCTCACCCAATGAACAACACCGCCCCAAACTGACTCCATCAACACCCCCTCCCAATCCACAACACTTCCCCTTACCATCTGCATCAACACTCATACCCAATGAACAACACTGCCCCATACCGTCTCCATCAACACCCCCTCCGAATGCACAACACTTCCGCTTACCATCTCCATCAACACTCTCACCCAATGAACAACATCGCCCCATACCGTGTCCATCAACACACCCTCCCAATCCATAACACTTCAGCTTATCATCTCGATCAACACTCTCACCAATGAACAACACCTCACCATACCGTCTCCATCAACACCCCCTCCCAATTCACAACACTTTCCCTTACCACCTGCATCTACACTCTCACCCAATGAACAACACAGCCCGATACCGTCTCCATCAACACCCTGTCCCAATCCACAACACTTCCCCTTACCATCTGCATCAACACCCTCACCAATGAACAACACCGCGCCATACCGTCTCCATCAACTCCCCCTCACAATCCACAACACTTCCACTGACCATCACAATCAACACCCTCTCCCAATGAACAACACCTCCCCATTACGTCTCCATCAACACCCCCTCCCAATCCACAACATTTTCCTTACCATCTGCATCAACACTCTAACCCAATGAACAACACTGCCCCATACCTTCTCCATCAACACCCCCTCCCAATCCACAACACTTCCGCTTACAGTCTCCATCAACACTCCCACACAATGAACAACACTGTCCCATACAGTCTCCATCAACACCTTCTCCAAATCCTCAACATTTCCCCTTACCGTCTGCGTTAACATTCTCAGCCAATGAACAACAATTCCCCTTACCATCTGCATCAACTCTCTCACCCAATGAACAACACTGCCCCACACCGTATCCATCAACACCCCCTCCAAATCTACAACACTTCCCCTTACCATCTGCATCATTTCTCTCACCCAATGAAGAACACCAACCCATACAGACCCCATCAACACCCCATCCCAATCTACAACACCGCCCCTACTCTCTCTATCAGCACCCGCTCCCAATCCACAATTCTTCCCCTTACCATCTCCATCAACACTCTCAGGCAATGAACAACACTGCTCCATACCATCTCCATCAACATCCCCTCCCAGTCCACAACACTTCTCCTTTCCATCTCCATCAACACTCTGTCCTAATGAAGAAAACCTCCCCATACCGTCTCCATCAACACCCCCTCCCAATCCACAGCACTTCCCTTACCATCTCCATCAACACTCTCACACAATGAACAACACCGCCCCATACCGTATCCATCAACTCCCCCTCCCAATCCACAACACGTCCCCTTAACATCTGCATCAACACTCTCACCCAATGTACAACACGGCCCCATACTGTCTCCATCAACACCCACTCCCAATCCACAACACTTCCCCTTACCATCTGCATCAACACTCTCACCCAATGTACAACACGGCCCCATACTGTCTCCATCAACACCCCCTCCCAATCCACAACACTTCCCCTTACCATCTGCATCAACACTCACACCCAATGAACAACTCCGCCACATACCGTCTCCATCAACACCCCCTCCGAATCCACAACACTTCCGCTTACAATCTCCATCAACACTCTCACCCAATGATCAACATCGCCCCATACCGTGTCCATCAACACACCCTCCCAATCCATAACACTTCAGCTTATCATCTCGATCAACACTCTCACCCAATGAACAACACCTCACCATACCGTCTCCATCAACACCCCCTCCCAATCCACAACACTTCCCCTTACCATCTGCATGAACACCCTCTCCCAATGAACAACACCGCCCCATACCGTCTCCATCAACACCCCCTCCGAATCCACAACACTTCCGCTTACAATCTCCATCAACACTCTCACCCAATGATCAACATCGCCCGATACCGTGTCCATCAACACACCCTCCCAATCCATAACACTTCAGCTTATCATCTCGATCAACACTCTCACCCAATGAACAACACCTCACCATACCGTCTCCATCAACACCCCCTCCCAATCCACAACACTTCCCCTTACCATCTGCATCAACACTCTCAACCAATGAATAACACCGCCCCATACCGTCGCCATCAACACCACCTCCCAATCCTCAACACTCCACCTTACCATCTCCATCAATATTCTCACCCAATGAACAAAACCGCCCCACA